>NC_082725.1:58381968-58594428 GCF_030144855.1 Hypanus sabinus | reverse complement strand
GTGTACATAACTACTCTGGGTGGTTTGGAACTGTATAGATATTGCTTGTAGAGTGCTCAGTGCCATGGAATAATCCAATGCAAGCTGAATGCATTAACCTAACTGGTACCATTTACAGTGAAACAGCCATTGACTTGGTTTAATTCTGCAAAGTCTAAATTTCCACTGTGTAGAGAAGGTAATGTTACTGAAAGTAACTTCTGCTGCATAGGTAGCACACTCATAAAATTGGTTGAAGACATAACTACACTGGGTGGTTTGGAACTGTATAGATATTGCATGTAGAGCGCTCAGTGCCATGGAATACTCCAATGCAAGCTGAATTCAGTAACCTAACTGGTACCATTTACAGTGTAACAGCCATTGACTTGGTTTACTTCTACAAAGGCTATAGTTCCACTGTGTAGAGAAGGTCATGTTACTGAAAGTAACTTCTGGAGAATAGGTACCTCACTCATAAAATTGGTTGCAGACAACTCTAAATCATATGGTTAGTGTGCTAACAATGTTTACATAATGTTAGCACATGGTACTTATCAGCAAAATTGAGCTGTACACTCCTTTGAGTTGAATGCATTACTTTCTGTTCAATGCATTTTGTGATAAGTTTCTGTACATAACTACTCAGACTGATGTGGAACTGTATAGATATTGCATGTAGAGTGCTAGGTGCCATGGAATACTCCAATGCAAGCTGAATTCAGTAACCTACCTGGTCCCATTTACAGTGGAACATCCATTGACTTGGTTTAATTCTAGAAAGACTAAAGTTCCAATGTGTAGAGAAGGTAACGTTACTGAAAGTAACTTCTGGAGCATAGGTAGCACACTCATAAAATTGGTTGCAGACAACTCTAAATCATATGGTTAGTGTGCTAACGATGTTTACATCATGTTAGCACCTAGTAGTTATTAGCAAAATTGAACTGTACACTCCTTTGAGTTGAATGCATTACTTTCTATTCAATGCATTTTGTGATTATTTTCTGTACATAACTACTCAGACTGATGTGGAACTGTATAGATATTGCATGTAGAGTGCTAGGTGGCATGGAGTACTCCAATGCAAGTTGAATTCAGTAAACTAGCTGGTACCATCTACAGTGGAACAGCCATTGACTTGGTTTAATTCTGTAAAGTCTAAAGTTCCAATGAGTAGAGAAGGTAATGCTACTGAAAGTAACTTCAGTAGCATAGGTAGCACACTCAAAAAATTGGTTGCAGACAACTCTAAATCATATGGTTAGTGCGCAAACAATGTTTACATAATGTTAGCACATGGTACTTATCAGCAAAATTGAACTGTACACTCCTTTGAGTTGAATGCATTACTTCCTATTCAATGCATTCTGTGGTAAGGTTGTGTACATAACTACTCAGACTGATGTGGAACAGTATAGATATTGCATGTAGAGTGCTAGGTGGCATGGAATACTCCAATGCAAGTTGAATTCAGTAAACTAGCTGGTACCATTTACAGTGGAACAGCCATTGACTTGGTGTAATTCCGTAAAGTCTAAAGTTCCAATGAGTAGAGAAGGTAACGTTACTGAAAGTAACTTCTGGAGCATAGGTAGCACACTCAAAAAATTGGTTGCAGACAACTCTAAATCATATGGTTAGTGTGCTAACAATGTTTACATAATGTTAGCACATGGTACTTATCAGCAAAATTGAGCTGTACACTCCTTTGAGTTGAATGCATTACTTTCTGTTCAATGCATTTTGTGATAAGTTTCTGTACATAACTACTCAGACTGATGTGGAACTGTATAGATATTGCATGTAGAGTGCTAGGTGCCATGGAATACTCCAATGCAAGCTGAATTCAGTAACCTACCTGGTCCCATTTACAGTGGAACATCCATTGACTTGGTTTAATTCTAGAAAGACTAAAGTTCCAATGTGTAGAGAAGGTAACGTTACTGAAAGTAACTTCTGGAGCATAGGTAGCACACTCATAAAATTGGTTGCAGACAACTCTAAATCATATGGTTAGTGTGCTAACAATGTTTACATCATGTTAGCACCTAGTAGTTATTAGCAAAATTGAACTGTACACTCCTTTGAGTTGAATGCATTACTTTCTATTCAATGCATTTTGTGATTATTTTCTGTACATAACTACTCAGACTGATGTGGAACTGTATAGATATTGCATGTAGAGTGCTAGGTGGCATGGAATACTCCAATGCAAGTTGAATTCAGTAAACTAGCTGGTACCATCTACAGTGGAACAGCCATTGACTTGGTTTAATTCTGTAAAGTCTAAAGTTCCAATGAGTAGAGAAGGTAATGCTACTGAAAGTAACTTCAGTAGCATAGGTAGCACACTCAAAAAATTGGTTGCAGACAACTCTAAATCATATGGTTAGTGCGCTAACAATGTTTACATAATGTTAGCACATGGTACTTATCAGCAAATTGAACTGTACACTCCTTTGAGTTGAATGCATTACTTTCTGTTCAATGCATTTTGTGATAAGTTTCTGTACATAACTACTCAGACTGATGTGGAACTGTATAGATATTGCATGTAGAGTGCTAGGTGGCATGGAATACTCCAATGCAAGTTGAATTCAGTAACCTACCTAGTACCATTTACAGTGGAACATCCATTGACTTGGTTTAATTCTGCAAAGACTAAAGTTCCAATGTGTAGAGAAGGTAACGTTACTGAAAGTAACTTCTGGAGCATAGGTAGCACACTCATAAAATTCGTTGCAGACAACTCTAAATCATATGGTTAGTGTGCTACCAAAGTTTACATCATGTTAGCAGATAGTAGTTCTCAGCAAAATTGAACTGTACACTCCTTTGAGTTGAATGCATTACTTTCTGTTCAATGCATTTTGTGATGAGTTTCTGTACATAACTACTCAGACTGATGTGGAACTGTATAGATATTGCATGTAGAGTGCTAGGTGGCATGGAATACTCCAATGCAAGTTGAATTCAGTAACCTACCTGGTACCATTTACAGTGGAACAGCCATTGACTTGGTTTAATTCTGCAAAGACTAAAGTTCCAATGTGTAGAGAAGGTAACGTTACTGAAAGTAACTTCTGGAGCATAGGTAGCACACTCATAAAATTGGTTGCAGACAACTCTAAATCATATGGTTAGTGTAATACCAAAGTTTACATCATGTTAGCAGATACTAGTTCTCAGCAAAATTGAACTGTACACTCCTTTGAGTTGAATGCATTACTTTCTGTTCAATGCATTTTGTGATAAGTTTCTGTACATAACTACTCAGACTGATGTGGAACTGTATAGATATTGCATGTAGAGTGCTAGGTGGCATGGAATACTCCAATGCAAGTTGAATTCAGTAACCTAGCTGGTACCATTTACAGTGGAACAGGCATTGACTTGGTTTAATTCTGTAAAGTCTAAAGTTCCAATGAGTAGAGAAGGTAATGCTACTGAAAGTAACTTCAGTAGCATAGGTAGCACACTCAAAAAATTGGTTGCAGACAACTCTAAATCATATGGTTAGTGTGTTAACAATGTTTACATCATGTTAGCACATAGTACTTATCAGCAAAATTGAACTCTACGCTCCTTTGAGTTGAATGCATTACTTTCTGTTCAATGCATTTTGTGATAAGTTTCTGTACATAACTACTGAGACTGATGTGGAACTGTATAGATATTGCATGTAGCGTGCTAGGTCGCATGGAATACTCCAATGCAAGTTGAATTCAGTAACCTACCTGGTACCATTTACAGTGGAACAGCCATTGACTTGGTTTAATTCTGCAAAGACTAAAGTTCCAATGTGTAGAGAAGGTAACGTTACTGAAAGTAACTTCTGGAGCATAGGTAGCACACTCATAAAATTGGTTGCAGACAACTCTAAATCATATGGTTAGTGTGCTACCAAAGTTTACATCATGTTAGCAGATAGTAGTTCTCAGCAAAATTGAACTGTACACTCCTTTGAGTTGAATGCATTACTTTCTGTTCAATGCATTTTGTGATGAGTTTCTGTACATAACTACTCAGACTGATGTGGAACTGTATAGATATTGCATGTAGAGTGCTAGGTGGCATGGAATACTCCAATGCAAGTTGAATTCAGTAACCTACCTGGTACCATTTACAGTGGAACAGCCATTGACTTGGTTTAATTCTGCAAAGACTAAAGTTCCAATGTGTAGAGAAGGTAACGTTACTGAAAGTAACTTCTGGAGCATAGGTAGCACACTCATAAAATTGGTTGCAGACAACTCTAAATCATATGGTTAGTGTGCTACCAAAGTTTACATCATGTTAGCAGATAGTAGTTCTCAGCAAAATTGAGCTGTACACTCCTTTGAGTTGAATGCATTACTTTCTGTTCAATGCATTTTGTGATAAGTTTCTGTACATAACTACTCAGACTGATGTGGAACTGTATAGATATTGCATGTAGAGTGCTAGGTGCCATGGAATACTCCAATGCAAGCTGAATTCAGTAACCTACCTGGTCCCATTTACAGTGGAACATCCATTGACTTGGTTTAATTCTAGAAAGACTAAAGTTCCAATGTGTAGAGAAGGTAACGTTACTGAAAGTAACTTCTGGAGCATAGGTAGCACACTCATAAAATTGGTTGCAGACAACTCTAAATCATATGGTTAGTGTGCTAACAATGTTTACATCATGTTAGCACCTAGTAGTTATTAGCAAAATTGAACTGTACACTCCTTTGAGTTGAATGCATTACTTTCTATTCAATGCATTTTGTGATTATTTTCTGTACATAACTACTCAGACTGATGTGGAACTGTATAGATATTGCATGTAGAGTGCTAGGTGGCATGGAATACTCCAATGCAAGTTGAATTCAGTAAACTAGCTGGTACCATCTACAGTGGAACAGCCATTGACTTGGTTTAATTCTGTAAAGTCTAAAGTTCCAATGAGTAGAGAAGGTAATGCTACTGAAAGTAACTTCAGTAGCATAGGTAGCACACTCAAAAAATTGGTTGCAGACAACTCTAAATCATATGGTTAGTGCGCTAACAATGTTTACATAATGTTAGCACATGGTACTTATCAGCAAAATTGAACTGTACACTCCTTTGAGTTGAATGCATTACTTTCTGTTCAATGCATTTTGTGATAAGTTTCTGTACATAACTACTCAGACTGATGTGGAACTGTATAGATATTGCATGTAGAGTGCTAGGTGGCATGGAATACTCCAATGCAAGTTGAATTCAGTAACCTACCTAGTACCATTTACAGTGGAACATCCATTGACTTGGTTTAATTCTGCAAAGACTAAAGTTCCAATGTGTAGAGAAGGTAACGTTACTGAAAGTAACTTCTGGAGCATAGGTAGCACACTCATAAAATTCGTTGCAGACAACTCTAAATCATATGGTTAGTGTGCTACCAAAGTTTACATCATGTTAGCAGATAGTAGTTCTCAGCAAAATTGAACTGTACACTCCTTTGAGTTGAATGCATTACTTTCTGTTCAATGCATTTTGTGATGAGTTTCTGTACATAACTACTCAGACTGATGTGGAACTGTATAGATATTGCATGTAGAGTGCTAGGTGGCATGGAATACTCCAATGCAAGTTGAATTCAGTAACCTACCTGGTACCATTTACAGTGGAACAGCCATTGACTTGGTTTAATTCTGCAAAGACTAAAGTTCCAATGTGTAGAGAAGGTAACGTTACTGAAAGTAACTTCTGGAGCATAGGTAGCACACTCATAAAATTGGTTGCAGACAACTCTAAATCATATGGTTAGTGTAATACCAAAGTTTACATCATGTTAGCAGATACTAGTTCTCAGCAAAATTGAACTGTACACTCCTTTGAGTTGAATGCATTACTTTCTGTTCAATGCATTTTGTGATAAGTTTCTGTACATAACTACTCAGACTGATGTGGAACTGTATAGATATTGCATGTAGAGTGCTAGGTGGCATGGAATACTCCAATGCAAGTTGAATTCAGTAACCTAGCTGGTACCATTTACAGTGGAACAGGCATTGACTTGGTTTAATTCTGTAAAGTCTAAAGTTCCAATGAGTAGAGAAGGTAATGCTACTGAAAGTAACTTCAGTAGCATAGGTAGCACACTCAAAAAATTGGTTGCAGACAACTCTAAATCATATGGTTAGTGTGTTAACAATGTTTACATCATGTTAGCACATAGTACTTATCAGCAAAATTGAACTCTACGCTCCTTTGAGTTGAATGCATTACTTTCTGTTCAATGCATTTTGTGATAAGTTTCTGTACATAACTACTGAGACTGATGTGGAACTGTATAGATATTGCATGTAGCGTGCTAGGTCGCATGGAATACTCCAATGCAAGTTGAATTCAGTAACCTACCTGGTACCATTTACAGTGGAACAGCCATTGACTTGGTTTAATTCTGCAAAGACTAAAGTTCCAATGTGTAGAGAAGGTAACGTTACTGAAAGTAACTTCTGGAGCATAGGTAGCACACTCATAAAATTGGTTGCAGACAACTCTAAATCATATGGTTAGTGTGCTACCAAAGTTTACATCATGTTAGCAGATAGTAGTTCTCAGCAAAATTGAACTGTACACTCCTTTGAGTTGAATGCATTACTTTCTGTTCAATGCATTTTGTGATGAGTTTCTGTACATAACTACTCAGACTGATGTGGAACTGTATAGATATTGCATGTAGAGTGCTAGGTGGCATGGAATACTCCAATGCAAGTTGAATTCAGTAACCTACCTGGTACTATTTACAGTGGAACAGCCATTGACTTGGTTTAATTCTGCAAAGACTAAAGTTCCAATGTGTAGAGAAGGTAACGTTACTGAAAGTAACTTCTGGAGCATAGGTAGCACACTCATAAAATTGGTTGCAGACAACTCTAAATCATATGGTTAGTGTAATACCAAAGTTTACATCATGTTAGCAGATACTAGTTCTCAGCAAAATTGAACTGTACACTCCTTTCAGTTGAATGCATTACTTTCTGTTCAATGCATTTTGTGATAAGTTTCTGTACATAACTACTCAGACTGATGTGGAACTGTATAGATATTGCATGTAGAGTGCTAGGTGGCATGGAATACTCCAATGCAAGTTGAATTCAGTAACCTACCTGGTACCATTTACAGTGGAACAGCCATTGACTTGGTTTAAATCTAGAAAGACTAAAGTTCCAATGTGTAGAGAAGGTAACGTTACTGAAAGTAACTTCTGGAGCATAGGTAGCACACTCAAAAAATTGGTTGCAGACAACTCTAAATCATATGGTTAGTGTGCTATCAATGTTTACATCATGTTAGCACATAGTACTTATCAGCAAAATTGAACTGTACACTCCTTTGAGTTGAATGCATTACTTTCTGTTCAATACATTTTGTGATAAGTTTCTGTACATAACTACTCAGACTGATGTGGAACTGTATAGATATTGCATGTAGAGTGCTAGGTGGCATGGAATACTCCAATTCAAGTTGAATTCAGTAACCTACCTGGTACCATTTACAGTGGAACAGCCATTGACTTGGTTTAATTCTGCAAAGACTAAAGTTCCAATGTGTAGAGAAGGTAATGCTACTGAAAGTAACTTCAGTAGCATAGGTAGCACACTCAAAAAATTGGTTGCAGACAACTCTAAATCATATGGTTAGTCTGCTAACAATGTTTACATCATGTTAGCACATAGTACTTATCAGCAAAATTGAACTGTACGCTGCTTTGAGTTGAATGCATTACTTTCTGTTCAATGCATTTTGTGATTAGTTTCTGTACATAACTACTGAGACTGATGTGGAACTGTATAGATATTGCATGTAGCGTGCTAGGTCGCAGGGAATACTCCAATGCAAGTTGAATTCAGTAACCTAGCTGGTACCATTTACAGTGGAACAGCCATTGACTTGGTTTAATTCTGCAAAGACTAAAGTTCCAATGTGTAGAGAAGGTAACGTTACTGAAAGTAACTTCTGGAGCATAGGTAGCACACTCATAAAATTGGTTGCAGACAACTCTAAATCATATGGTTAGTGTGCTACCAAAGTTTACATCATGTTAGCAGATAGTAGTTCTCAGCAAAATTGAACTGTACACTCCTTTGAGTTGAATGCATTACTTTCTGTTCAATGCATTTTGTGATGAGTTTCTGTACATAACTACTCAGACTGATGTGGAACTGTATAGATATTGCATGTAGAGTGCTAGGTGGCATGGAATACTCCAATGCAAGTTGAATTCAGTAACCTACCTGGTACCATTTACAGTGGAACAGCCATTGACTTGGTTTAATTCTGCAAAGACTAAAGTTCCAATGTGTAGAGAAGGTAACGTTACTGAAAGTAACTTCTGGAGCATAGGTAGCACACTGAAAATGTTGGTTGCAGACAACTCTAAATCATATGGTTAGTGTGCTAACAATGTTTACATCATGTTAGCACATAGTACTTATCAGCAAAATTGAACTGTACACTCCTTTGAGTTGAATGCATTACTTTCTGTTCAATGCATTTTGTGATAAGTTTCTGTACATAACTACTCAGACTGATGTGGAACTGTATAGATATTGCATGTAGAGTGCTAGGTGGCATGGAATACTCCAATTCAATTTGAATTCAGTAACCTACCTGGTACCATTTACAGTGGAACAGCCATTGACTTGGTTTAATTCTGCAAAGACTAAAGTTCCAATGTGTAGAGAAGGTAACGTTACTGAAAGTAACTTCTGGAGCATAGGTAGCACACTCATAAAATTGGTTGCAGACAACTCTAAATCATATGGTTAGTGTGCTACCAAAGTTTACATCATGATAGCAGATAGTAGTTCTCAGCAAAATTGAACTGTACACTCCTTTGAGTTGAATGCATTACTTTCTGTTCAATGCATTTTGTGATGAGTTTCTGTACATAACTACTCAGACTGATGTGGAACTGTATAGATATTGCATGTAGAGTGCTAGGTGGCATGGAATACTCCAATGCAAGTTGAATTCAGTAACCTACCTGGTACCATTTACAGTGGAACAGCCATTGACTTGGTTTAATTCTGCAAAGACTAAAGTTCCAATGTGTAGAGAAGGTAACGTTACTGAAAGTAACTTCTGGAGCATAGGTAGCACACTGAAAATGTTGGTTGCAGACAACTCTAAATCATATGGTTAGCGTGGTAACAATGTTTACATCATGTTAGCACATAGTACTTATCAGCAAAATTGAACTGTACACTCCTTTGAGTTGAATGCATTACTTTCTGTTCAATGCATTTTGTGATGAGTTTCTGTACATAACTACTCAGACTGATGTGGAACTGTATAGATATTGCATGTAGAGTGCTAGGTGGCATGGAATACTCCAATGCAAGTTGAATTCAGTAACCTACCTGGTACCATTTACAGTGGAACAGCCATTGACTTGGTTTAATTCTGCAAAGACTAAAGTTCCAATGTGTAGAGAAGGTAACGTTACTGAAAGTAACTTCTGGAGCATAGGTAGCACACTCATAAAATTGGTTGCAGACAACTCTAAATCATATGGTTAGTGTGCTACCAAAGTTTACATCATGTTAGCAGATAGTAGTTCTCAGCAAAATTGAACTGTACTCTCCTTTGAGTTGAATGCATTACTTTCTGTTCAATGCATTTTGTGATGAGTTTCTGTACATAACTACTCAGACTGATGTGGAACTGTATAGATATTGCATGTAGAGTGCTAGGTGGCATGGAATACTCCAATGCAAGTTGAATTCAGTAACCTACCTGGTACCATTTACAGTGGAACAGCCATTGACTTGGTTTAATTCTGCAAAGACTAAAGTTCCAATGTGTAGAGAAGGTAACGTTACTGAAAGTAACTTCTGGAGCATAGGTAGCACACTCATAAAATTGGTTGCAGACAACTCTAAATCATATGTTTAGTGTAATACCAAAGTTTACATCATGTTAGCAGATACTAGTTCTCAGCAAAATTGAACTGTACACTCCTTTGAGTTGAATGCATTACTTTCTGTTCAATGCATTTTGTGATAAGTTTCTGTACATAACTACTCAGACTGATGTGGAACTGTATAGATATTGCATGTAGAGTGCTAGGTGGCATGGAATACTCCAATGCAAGTTGAATTCAGTAACCTAGCTGGTACCATTTACAGTGGAACAGCCATTGACTTGGTTTAATTCTGTGAAGTCTAAAGTTCCAATGAGTAGAGAAGGTAATGCTACTGAAAGTAACTTCAGTAGCATAGGTAGCACACTCAAAAAATTGGTTGCAGACAACTCTAAATCATATGGTTAGTGTGTTAACAATGTTTACATCATGTTAGCACATAGTACTTATCAGCAAAATTGAACTCTACGCTCCTTTGAGTTGAATGCATTACTTTCTGTTCAATGCATTTTGTGATAAGTTTCTGTACATAACTACTGAGACTGATGTGGAACTGTATAGATATTGCATGTAGCGTGCTAGGTCGCATGGAATACTCCAATGCAAGTTGAATTCAGTAACCTACCTTGTACCATTTACAGTGGAACAGCCATTGACTTGGTTTAATTCTGCAAAGACTAAAGTTCCAATGTGTAGAGAAGGTAACGTTACTGAAAGTAACTTCTGGAGCATAGGTAGCACACTGAAAATGTTGGTTGCAGACAACTCTAAATCATATGGTTAGTGTGCTAACAATGTTTACATCAAATTAGCACATAGTACTTATCAGCAAAATTCAACTGTACACTCCTTTGAGTTGAATGCATTACTTTCTGTTCAATGCATTTTGTGATAAGTTTCTGTACATAACTACTCAGACTGATGTGGAACTGTATAGATATTGCATGTAGAGTGCTAGGTGGCATGGAATACTCCAATGCAAGTTGAATTCAGTAACCTACCTGGTACCATTTACAGTGGAACAGCCATTGACTTGGTTTAAATCTAGAAAGACTAAAGTTCCAATGTGTAGAGAAGGTAACGTTACTGAAAGTAACTTCTGGAGCATAGGTAGCACACTCAAAAAATTGGTTGCAGACAACTCTAAATCATATGGTTAGTGTGCTAACAATGTTTACATCATGTTAGCACATAGTACTTATCAGCAAAATTGAACTGTACACTCCTTTGAGTTGAATGCATTACTTTCTGTTCAATACATTTTGTGATAAGTTTCTGTACATAACTACTCAGACTGATGTGGAACTGTATAGATATTGCATGTAGAGTGCTAGGTGGCATGGAATACTCCAATTCAAGTTGAATTCAGTAACCTACCTGGTACCATTTACAGTGGAACAGCCATTGACTTGGTTTAATTCTGCAAAGACTAAAGTTCCAATGTGTAGAGAAGGTAATGCTACTGAAAGTAACTTCAGTAGCATAGGTAGCACACTCAAAAAATTGGTTGCAGACAACTCTAAATCATATGGTTAGTCTGCTAACAATGTTTACATCATGTTAGCACATAGTACTTATCAGCAAAATTGAACTGTACGCTCCTTTGAGTTGAATGCATTACTTTCTGTTCAATGCATTTTGTGATTAGTTTCTGTACATAACTACTGAGACTGATGTGGAACTGTATAGATATTGCATGTAGCGTGCTAGGTCGCAGGGAATACTCCAATGCAAGTTGAATTCAGTAACCTAGCTGGTACCATTTACAGTGGAACAGCCATTGACTTGGTTTAATTCTGCAAAGACTAAAGTTCCAATGTGTAGAGAAGGTAACGTTACTGAAAGTAACTTCTGGAGCATAGGTAGCACACTCATAAAATTGGTTGCAGACAACTCTAAATCATATGGTTAGTGTGCTACCAAAGTTTACATCATGTTAGCAGATAGTAGTTCTCAGCAAAATTGAACTGTACACTCCTTTGAGTTGAATGCATTACTTTCTGTTCAATGCATTTTGTGATGAGTTTCTGTACATAACTACTCAGACTGATGTGGAACTGTATAGATATTGCATGTAGAGTGCTAGGTGGCATGGAATACTCCAATGCAAGTTGAATTCAGTAACCTACCTGGTACCATTTACAGTGGAACAGCCATTGACTTGGTTTAATTCTGCAAAGACTAAAGTTCCAATGTGTAGAGAAGGTAACGTTACTGAAAGTAACTTCTGGAGCATAGGTAGCACACTGAAAATGTTGGTTGCAGACAACTCTAAATCATATGGTTAGTGTGCTAACAATGTTTACATCATGTTAGCACATAGTACTTATCAGCAAAATTGAACTGTACACTCCTTTGAGTTGAATGCATTACTTTCTGTTCAATGCATTTTGTGATAAGTTTCTGTACATAACTACTCAGACTGATGTGGAACTGTATAGATATTGCATGTAGAGTGCTAGGTGGCATGGAATACTCCAATTCAATTTGAATTCAGTAACCTACCTGGTACCATTTACAGTGGAACAGCCATTGACTTGGTTTAATTCTGCAAAGACTAAAGTTCCAATGTGTAGAGAAGGTAACGTTACTGAAAGTAACTTCTGGAGCATAGGTAGCACACTCATAAAATTGGTTGCAGACAACTCTAAATCATATGGTTAGTGTGCTACCAAAGTTTACATCATGATAGCAGATAGTAGTTCTCAGCAAAATTGAACTGTACACTCCTTTGAGTTGAATGCATTACTTTCTGTTCAATGCATTTTGTGATGAGTTTCTGTACATAACTACTCAGACTGATGTGGAACTGTATAGATATTGCATGTAGAGTGCTAGGTGGCATGGAATACTCCAATGCAAGTTGAATTCAGTAACCTACCTGGTACCATTTACAGTGGAACAGCCATTGACTTGGTTTAATTCTGCAAAGACTAAAGTTCCAATGTGTAGAGAAGGTAACGTTACTGAAAGTAACTTCTGGAGCATAGGTAGCACACTGAAAATGTTGGTTGCAGACAACTCTAAATCATATGGTTAGCGTGGTAACAATGTTTACATCATGTTAGCACATAGTACTTATCAGCAAAATTGAACTGTACACTCCTTTGAGTTGAATGCATTACTTTCTGTTCAATGCATTTTGTGATGAGTTTCTGTACATAACTACTCAGACTGATGTGGAACTGTATAGATATTGCATGTAGAGTGCTAGGTGGCATGGAATACTCCAATGCAAGTTGAATTCAGTAACCTACCTGGTACCATTTACAGTGGAACAGCCATTGACTTGGTTTAATTCTGCAAAGACTAAAGTTCCAATGTGTAGAGAAGGTAACGTTACTGAAAGTAACTTCTGGAGCATAGGTAGCACACTCATAAAATTGGTTGCAGACAACTCTAAATCATATGGTTAGTGTGCTACCAAAGTTTACATCATGTTAGCAGATAGTAGTTCTCAGCAAAATTGAACTGTACACTCCTTTGAGTTGAATGCATTACTTTCTGTTCAATGCATTTTGTGATGAGTTTCTGTACATAACTACTCAGACTGATGTGGAACTGTATAGATATTGCATGTAGAGTGCTAGGTGGCATGGAATACTCCAATGCAAGTTGAATTCAGTAACCTACCTGGTACCATTTACAGTGGAACAGCCATTGACTTGGTTTAATTCTGCAAAGACTAAAGTTCCAATGTGTAGAGAAGGTAACGTTACTGAAAGTAACTTCTGGAGCATAGGTAGCACACTCATAAAATTGGTTGCAGACAACTCTAAATCATATGTTTAGTGTAATACCAAAGTTTACATCATGTTAGCAGATACTAGTTCTCAGCAAAATTGAACTGTACACTCCTTTGAGTTGAATGCATTACTTTCTGTTCAATGCATTTTGTGATAAGTTTCTGTACATAACTACTCAGACTGATGTGGAACTGTATAGATATTGCATGTAGAGTGCTAGGTGGCATGGAATACTCCAATGCAAGTTGAATTCAGTAACCTAGCTGGTACCATTTACAGTGGAACAGCCATTGACTTGGTTTAATTCTGTAAAGTCTAAAGTTCCAATGAGTAGAGAAGGTAATGCTACTGAAAGTAACTTCAGTAGCATAGGTAGCACACTCAAAAAATTGGTTGCAGACAACTCTAAATCATATGGTTAGTGTGTTAACAATGTTTACATCATGTTAGCACATAGTACTTATCAGCAAAATTGAACTCTACGCTCCTTTGAGTTGAATGCATTACTTTCTGTTCAATGCATTTTGTGATAAGTTTCTGTACATAACTACTGAGACTGATGTGGAACTGTATAGATATTGCATGTAGCGTGCTAGGTCGCATGGAATACTCCAATGCAAGTTGAATTCAGTAACCTACCTTGTACCATTTACAGTGGAACAGCCATTGACTTGGTTTAATTCTGCAAAGACTAAAGTTCCAATGTGTAGAGAAGGTAACGTTACTGAAAGTAACTTCTGGAGCATAGGTAGCACACTGAAAATGTTGGTTGCAGACAACTCTAAATCATATGGTTAGTGTGCTAACAATGTTTACATCAAATTAGCACATAGTACTTATCAGCAAAATTCAACTGTACACTCCTTTGAGTTGAATGCATTACTTTCTGTTCAATGCATTTTGTGATAAGTTTCTGTACATAACTACTCAGACTGATGTGGAACTGTATAGATATTGCATGTAGAGTGCTAGGTGGCATGGAATACTCCAATGCAAGTTGAATTCAGTAACCTACCTGGTACCATTTACAGTGGAACAGCCATTGACTTGGTTTAAATCTAGAAAGACTAAAGTTCCAATGTGTAGAGAAGGTAACGTTACTGAAAGTAACTTCTGGAGCATAGGTAGCACACTCAAAAAATTGGTTGCAGACAACTCTAAATCATATGGTTAGTGTGCTAACAATGTTTACATCATGTTAGCACATAGTACTTATCAGCAAAATTGAACTGTACACTCCTTTGAGTTGAATGCATTACTTTCTGTTCAATGCATTTTGTGATAAGTTTCTGTACATAACTACTCAGACTGATGTGGAACTGTATAGATATTGCATGTAGAGTGCTAGGTGGCATGGAATACTCCAATTCAAGTTGAATTCAGTAACCTACCTGGTACCATTTACAGTGGAACAGCCATTGACTTGGTTTAATTCTGCAAAGACTAAAGTTCCAATGTGTAGAGAAGGTAACGTTACTGAAAGTAACTTCTGGAGCATAGGTAGCACACTCATAAAATTGGTTGCAGTCAACTCTAAATCATATGGTTAGTGTGCTACCAAAGTTTACATCATGTTAGCAGATAGTAGTTCACAGCAAAATTGAACTGTACACTCCTTTGAGTTGAATGCATTACTTTCTGTTCAATGCATTTTGTGATGAGTTTCTGTACATAACTACTCAGACTGATGTGGAACTGTATAGATATTGCATGTAGAGTGCTAGGTGGCATGGAATACTCCAATGCAAGTTGAATTCAGTAACCTACCTGGTACCATTTACAGTGGAACAGCCATTGACTTGGTTTAATTCTGCAAAGACTAAAGTTCCAATGTGTAGAGAAGGTAATGCTACTGAAAGTAACTTCAGTAGCATAGGTAGCACACTCAGAAAATTGGTTGCAGACAACTCTAAATCATATGGTTAGTGTGCTAACAATGTTTACATCATTTTAGCACATAGTACTTATCAGCAAAATTGAACTGTACGCTCCTTTGAGTTGAATGCATTACTTTCTGTTCAATGCATTTTGTGATAAGTTTCTGTACATAACTACTGAGACTGATGTGGAACTGTATAGATATTGCATGTAGCGTGCTAGGTCGCATGGAATACTCCAATGCAAGTTGAATTCAGTAACCTACCTGGTACCATTTACAGTGGAACAGCCATTGACTTGGTTTAATTCTGCAAAGACTAAAGTTCCAATGTGTAGAGAAGGTAACGTTACTGAAAGTAACTTCTGGAGCATAGGTAGCACACTCATAAAATTGGTTGCAGACAACTCTAAATCATATGGTTAGTGTGCTACCAAAGTTTACATCATGTTAGCAGATAGTAGTTCTCAGCAAAATTGAACTGTACACTCCTTTGAGTTGAATGCATTACTTTCTGTTCAATGCATTTTGTGATGAGTTTCTGTACATAACTACTCAGACTGATGTGGAACTGTATAGATATTGCATGTAGAGTGCTAGGTGGCATGGAATACTCCAATGCAAGTTGAATTCAGTAACCTACCTGGTACCATTTACAGTGGAACAGCCATTGACTTGGTTTAATGCTGCAAAGACTAAAGTTCCAATGTGTAGAGAAGGTAACGTTACTGAAAGTAACTTCTGGAGCATAGGTAGCACACTGAAAATGTTGGTTGCAGACAACTCTAAATCATATGGTTAGTGTGCTAACAATGTTTACATCATGTTAGCACATAGTACTTATCAGCAAAATTGAACTGTACACTCCTTTGAGTTGAATGCATTACTTTCTGTTCAATGCATTTTGTGATAAGTTTCTGTACATAACTACTCAGACTGATGTGGAACTGTATAGATATTGCATGTAGAGTGCTAGGTGGCATGGAATACTCCAATTCAAGTTGAATTCAGTAACCTACCTGGTACCATTTACAGTGGAACAGCCATTGACTTGGTTTAATTCTGCAAAGACTAAAGTTCCAATGTGTAGAGAAGGTAACGTTACTGAAAGTAACTTCTGGAGCATAGGTAGCACACTCATAAAATTGGTTGCAGACAACTCTAAATCATATGGTTAGTGTGCTACCAAAGTTTACATCATGTTAGCAGATAGTAGTTCTCAGCAAAATTGAACTGTACACTCCTTTGAGTTGAATGCATTACTTTCTGTTCAATGCATTTTGTGATGAGTTTCTGTACATAACTACTCAGACTGATGTGGAACTGTATAGATATTGCATGTAGAGTGCTAGGTGGCATGGAATACTCCAATGCAAGTTGAATTCAGTAACCTACCTGGTACCATTTACAGTGGAACAGCCATTGACTTGGTTTAATTCTGCAAAGACTAAAGTTCCAATGTGTAGAGAAGGTAATGCTACTGAAAGTAACTTCAGTAGCATAGGTAGCACACTCAAAAAATTGCTTGCAGACAACTCTAAATCATATGGTTAGTGTGCTAACAATGTTTACATCATGTTAGCACATAGTACTTATCAGCAAAATTGAACTGTACGCTCCTTTGAGTTGAATGCATTGCTTTCTGTTCAATGCATTTTGTGATAAGTTTCTGTACATAACTACTGAGACTGATGTGGAACTGTATAGATATTGCATGTAGCGTGCTAGGTCGCATGGAATACTCCAATGCAAGTTGAATTCAGTAACCTACCTGGTACCATTTACAGTGGAACAGCCATTGACTTGGTTTAATTCTGCAAAGACTAAAGTTCCAATGTGTAGAGAAGGTAACGTTACTGAAAGTAACTTCTGGAGCATAGGTAGCACACTCATAAAATTGGTTGCAGACAACTCTAAATCATATGGTTAGTGTGCTACCAAAGTTTACATCATGTTAGCAGATAGTAGTTCTCAGCAAAATTGAACTGTACACTCCTTTGAGTTGAATGCATTACTTTCTGTTCAATGCATTTTGTGATGAGTTTCTGTACATAACTACTCAGACTGATGTGGAACTGTATAGATATTGCATGTAGAGTGCTAGGTGGCATGGAATACTCCAATGCAAGTTGAATTCAGTAACCTACCTGGTACCATTTACAGTGGAACAGCCATTGACTTGGTTTAATGCTGCAAAGACTAAAGTTCCAATGTGTAGAGAAGGTAACGTTACTGAAAGTAACTTCTGGAGCATAGGTAGCACACTCATAAAATTGGTTGCAGTCAACTCTAAATCATATGGTTAGTGTGCTACCAAAGTTTACATCATGTTAGCAGATAGTAGTTCACAGCAAAATTGAACTGTACACTCCTTTGAGTTGAATGCATTACTTTCTGTTCAATGCATTTTGTGATGAGTTTCTGTACATAACTACTCAGACTGATGTGGAACTGTATAGATATTGCATGTAGAGTGCTAGGTGGCATGGAATACTCCAATGCAAGTTGAATTCAGTAACCTACCTGGTACCATTTACAGTGGAACAGCCATTGACTTGGTTTAATTCTGCAAAGACTAAAGTTCCAATGTGTAGAGAAGGTAATGCTACTGAAAGTAACTTCAGTAGCATAGGTAGCACACTCAGAAAATTGGTTGCAGACAACTCTAAATCATATGGTTAGTGTGCTAACAATGTTTACATCATGTTAGCACATAGTACTTATCAGCAAAATTGAACTGTACACTCCTTTGAGTTGAATGCATTACTTTCTGTTCAATGCATTTTGTGATAAGTTTCTGTACATAACTACTCAGACTGATGTGGAACTGTATAGATATTGCATGTAGAGTGCTAGGTGGCATGGAATACTCCAATTCAAGTTGAATTCAGTAACCTACCTGGTACCATTTACAGTGGAACAGCCATTGACTTGGTTTAATTCTGCAAAGACTAAAGTTCCAATGTGTAGAGAAGGTAACGTTACTGAAAGTAACTTCTGGAGCATAGGTAGCACACTCATAAAGTTGGTTGCAGACAACTCTAAATCATATGGTTAGTGTGCTACCAAAGTTTACATCATGTTAGCAGATAGTATTTCTCAGCAAAATTGAACTGTACACTCCTTTGAGTTGAATGCATTACTTTCTGTTCAATGCATTTTGTGATGAGTTTCTGTACATAACTACTCAGACTGATGTGGAACTGTATAGATATTGCATGTAGAGTGCTAGGTGGCATGGAATACTCCAATGCAAGTTGAATTCAGTAACCTACCTGGTACCATTTACAGTGGAACAGCCATTGACTTGGTTTAATTCTGCAAAGACTAAAGTTCCAATGTGTAGAGAAGGTAATGCTACTGAAAGTAACTTCAGTAGCATAGGTAGCACACTCAAAAAATTGCTTGCAGACAACTCTAAATCATATGGTTAGTGTGCTAACAATGTTTACATCATGTTAGCACATAGTACTTATCAGCAAAATTGAACTGTACGCTCCTTTGAGTTGAATGCATTGCTTTCTGTTCAATGCATTTTGTGATAAGTTTCTGTACATAACTACTGAGACTGATGTGGAACTGTATAGATATTGCATGTAGCGTGCTAGGTCGCATGGAATACTCCAATGCAAGTTGAATTCAGTAACCTACCTGGTACCATTTACAGTGGAACAGCCATTGACTTGGTTTAATTCTGCAAAGACTAAAGTTCCAATGTGTAGAGAAGGTAACGTTACTGAAAGTAACTTCTGGAGCATAGGTAGCACACTCATAAAATTGGTTGCAGACAACTCTAAATCATATGGTTAGTGTGCTACCAAAGTTTACATCATGTTAGCAGATAGTAGTTCTCAGCAAAATTGAACTGTACACTCCTTTGAGTTGAATGCATTACTTTCTGTTCAATGCATTTTGTGATGAGTTTCTGTACATAACTACTCAGACTGATGTGGAACTGTATAGATATTGCATGTAGAGTGCTAGGTGGCATGAAATACTCCAATGCAAGTTGAATTCAGTAACCTACCTGGTACCATTTACAGTGGAACAGCCATTGACTTGGTTTAATTCTGCAAAGACTAAAGTTCCAATGTGTAGAGAAGGTAACGTTACTGAAAGTAACTTCTGGAGCATAGGTAGCACACTGAAAATGTTGGTTGCAGACAACTCTAAATCATATGGTTAGTGTGCTAACAATGTTTACATCATGTTAGCACATAGTACTTATCAGCAAAATTGAACTGTACACTCCTTTGAGTTGAATGCATTACTTTCTGTTCAATGCATTTTGTGATAAGTTTCTGTACATAACTACTCAGACTGATGTGGAACTGTATAGATATTGCATGTAGAGTGCTAGGTGGCATGGAATACTCCAATGCAAGTTGAATTCAGTAACCTAGCTGGTACCATTTACAGTGGAACAGCCATTGACTTGGTTTAATTCTGCAAAGACTAAAGTTCCAATGTGTAGAGAAGGTAACGTTACTGAAAGTAACTTCTGGAGCATAGGTAGCACACTCATAAAATTGGTTGCAGACAACTCTAAATCATATGGTTACTGTGCTAACAATGTTTACATCAAATTAGCACATAGTACTTATCAGCAAAATTGAACTGTACACTCCTTTGAGTTGAATGCATTACTTTCTGTTCAATGCATTTTGTGATAATTTCTGTACATAACTACTCAGACTGATGTGGAACTGTATAGATATTGCATGTAGAGTGCTAGGTGGCATGGAATACTCCAATGCAAGTTGAATTCAGTAACCTACCTGGTACCATTTACAGTGGAACAGCCATTGACTTGGTTTAATGCTGCAAAGACTAAAGTTCCAATGTGTAGAGAAGGTAACGTTACTGAAAGTAACTTCTGGAGCATAGGTAGCACACTGAAAATGTTGGTTGCAGACAACTCTAAATCATATGGTTAGTGTGCTAACAATGTTTACATCATGTTAGCACATAGTACTTATCAGCAAAATTGAACTGTACACTCCTTTGAGTTGAATGCATTACTTTCTGTTCAATGCATTTTGTGATAAGTTTCTGTACATAACTACTCAGACTGATGTGGAACTGTATAGATATTGCATGTAGAGTGCTAGGTGGCATGGAATACTCCAATTCAAGTTGAATTCAGTAACCTACCTGGTACCATTTACAGTGGAACAGCCATTGACTTGGTTTAATTCTGCAAAGACTAAAGTTCCAATGTGTAGAGAAGGTAACGTTACTGAAAGTAACTTCTGGAGCATAGGTAGCACACTCATAAAATTGGTTGCAGACAACTCTAAATCATATGGTTAGTGTGCTACCAAAGTTTACATCATGTTAGCAGATAGTAGTTCTCAGCAAAATTGAACTGTACACTCCTTTGAGTTGAATGCATTACTTTCTGTTCAATGCATTTTGTGATAAGTTTCTGTACATAACTACTGAGACTGATGTGGAACTGTATAGATATTGCATGTAGCGTGCTAGGTCGCATGGAATACTCCAATGCAAGTTGAATTCAGTAACCTACCTGGTACCATTTACAGTGGAACAGCCATTGACTTGGTTTAATTCTGCAAAGACTAAAGTTCCAATGTGTAGAGAAGGTAACGTTACTGAAAGTAACTTCTGGAGCATAGGTAGCACACTCATAAAATTGGTTGCAGACAACTCTAAATCATATGGTTAGTGTGCTACCAAAGTTTACATCATGTTAGCAGATAGTAGTTCTCAGCAAAATTGAACTGTACACTCCTTTGAGTTGAATGCATTACTTTCTGTTCAATGCATTTTGTGATGAGTTTCTGTACATAACTACTCAGACTGATGTGGAACTGTATAGATATTGCATGTAGAGTGCTAGGTGGCATGGAATACTCCAATGCAAGTTGAATTCAGTAATCTACCTGGTACCATTTACAGTGGAACAGCCATTGACTTGGTTTAATTCTGCAAAGACTAAAGTTCCAATGTGTAGAGAAGGTAACGTTACTGAAAGTAACTTCTGGAGCATAGGTAGCACACTGAAAATGTTGGTTGCAGACAACTCTAAATCATATGGTTAGTGTGCTAACAATGTTTACATCATGTTAGCACATAGTACTTATCAGCAAAATTGAACTGTACACTCCTTTGAGTTGAATGCATTACTTTCTGTTCAATGCATTTTGTGATAAGTTTCTGTACATAACTACTCAGACTGATGTGGAACTGTATAGATATTGCATGTAGAGTGCTAGGTGGCATGGAATACTCCAATGCAAGTTGAATTCAGTAACCTAGCTGGTACCATTTACAGTGGAACAGCCATTGACTTGGTTTAATTCTAGAAAGACTAAAGTTCCAATGTGTGGAGAAGGTAACGTTACTGAAAGTAACTTCTGGAGCATAGGTAGCACACTCAAAAAATTGGTTGCAGACAACTCTAAATCATATGGTTAGTGTGCTAACAATGTTTACATCATGTTAGCACATAGTACTTATCAGCAAAATTGAACTGCACACTCCTTTGAGTTGAATGCATTACATTCTGTTCAATGCATTTTGTGATAAGTTTCTGTACATAACTACTCAGACTGATGTGGAACTGTATAGATATTGCATGTAGAGTGCTAGGTGGCATGGAATACTCCAATGCAAGTTGAATTCAGTCCCCTACCTGGTACCATTTACAGTGGAACAGCCATTGACTTGGTTTAATTCTAGAAAGACTAAAGTTCCAATGTGTAGAGAAGGTAACGTTACTGAAAGTAACTTCTGGAGCATAGGTAGCACACTCAAAAAATTGGTTGCAGACAACACTAATTCATATGGTTAGTGTGCTAACAATGTTTACATCATGTTAGCACATAGTACTTATCAGCAAAATTGAACTGTACACTCCTTTGAGTTGAATGCATTACTTTCTGTTCAATGCATTTTGTGATAAGTTTCTGTACATAACTACTCAGACTGATGTGGAACTGTATAGATATTGCATGTAGAGTGCTAGGTGGCATGGAATACTCCAATTCAAGTTGAATTCAGTAACCTACCTGGTACCATTTACAGTGGAACAGCCATTGACTTGGTTTAATTCTGCAAAGACTAATGTTCCAATGTGTAGAGAAGGTAACGTTACTGAAAGTAACTTCTGGAGCATAGGTAGCACACTCATAAAATTGGTTGCAGACAACTCTAAATCATATGGTTAGTGTGCTGCCAAAGTTTACATCATGTTAGCAGATAGTAGTTCTCAGCAAAATTGAACTGTACACTCCTTTGAGTTGAATGCATTACTTTCTGTTCAATGCATTTTGTGATGAGTTTCTGTACATAACTACTCAGACTGATGTGGAACTGTACAGATATTGCATGTAGAGTGCTAGGTGGCATGGAATACTCCAATGCAAGTTGAATTCAGTAACCTACCTGGTACCATTTACAGTGGAACAGCCATTGACTTGGTTTAATTCTGCAAAGACTAAAGTTCCAATGTGTAGAGAAGGTAACGTTACTGAAAGTAACTTCTGGAGCATAGGTAGCACACTCATAAAATTGGTTGCAGACAACTCTAAATCATATGGTTAGTGTAATACCAAAGTTTACATCATGTTAGCAGATAGTAGTTCTCAGCAAAATTGAACTGTACACTCCTTTGAGTTGAATGCATTACTTTCTGTTCAATGCATTTTGTGATGAGTTTCTGTACATAACTACTCAGACTGATGTGGAACTGTATAGATATTGCATGTAGAGTGCTAGGTGGCATGGAATACTCCAATGCAAGTTGAATTCAGTAACCTAGCTGGTACCATTTACAGTGGAACAGCCATTGACTTGGTTTAATTCTGCAAAGACTAAAGTTCCAATGTGTAGAGAAGGTAACGTTACTGAAAGTAACTTCTGGAGCATAGGTAGCACACTCATAAAATTGGTTGCAGACAACTCTAAATCATATGGTTACTGTGCTAACAATGTTTACATCAAATTAGCATATAGTACTTATCAGCAAAATTGAACTGTACACTCCATTGAGTTGAATGCATTACTTTCTGTTCAATGCATTTTGTGATAATTTCTGTACATAACTACTCAGACTGATGTGGAACTGTATAGATATTGCATGTAGAGTGCTAGGTGGCATGGAATACTCCAATGCAAGTTGAATTCAGTAACCTACCTGGTACCATTTACAGTGGAACAGCCATTGACTTGGTTTAATTCTGCAAAGACTAAAGTTCCAATGTGTAGAGAAGGTAACGTTACTGAAAGTAACTTCTGGAGCATAGGTAGCACACTCATAAAATTGGTTGCAGACAACTCTAAATCATATGGTTAGTGTAATACCAAAGTTTACATCATGTTAGCAGATAGTAGTTCTCAGCAAAATTGAACTGTACACTCCTTTGAGTTGAATGCATTACTTTCTGTTCAATGCATTTTGTGATGAGTTTCTGTACATAACTACTCAGACTGATGTGGAACTGTATAGATATTGCATGTAGAGTGCTAGGTGGCATGGAATACTCCAATGCAAGTTGAATTCAGTAACCTACCTGGTACCATTTACAGTGGAACAGCCATTGACTTGGTTTAATTCTGCAAAGACTAAAGTTCCAATGTGTGGAGAAGTTAACGTTACTGAAAGTAACTTCTGGAGCATAGGTAGCACACTCAAAAAATTGGTTGCAGACAACTCTAAATCATATGGTTAGTGTGCTAACAATGTTTACATCATGTTAGCACATAGTACTTATCAGCAAAATTGAACTGTACACTCCTTTGAGTTGAATACATTACTTTCTGTTCAATGCATTTTGTGATAAGTTTCTGTACATAACTACTCAGACTGATGTGGAACTGTATAGCTATTGCATGTAGAGTGCTAGGTGGCATGGAATACTCCAATGCAAGTTGAGTTCAGTAACCTAGCTGGTACCATTTACAGTGGAACAGCCATTGACTTGGTTTAATTCTGTAAAGTCTAAAGTTCCAATGAGTAGAGAAGGTAATGCTACTGAAAGTAACTTCAGTAGCATAGGTAGCACACTCATAAAATTGGTTGCAGACAACTCTAAATCATATGGTTACTGTGCTAACAATGTTTACATCAAATTAGCACATAGTACTTATCAGCAAAATTGAACTGTACACTCCTTTGAGTTGAATGCATTACTTTCTGTTCAATGCATTTTGTGATAAGTTTCTGTACATAACTACTCAGACTGATGTGGAACTGTATAGATATTGCATGTAGAGTGCTAGGTGGCATGGAATACTCCAATGCAAGTTGAATTCAGTAACCTACCTGGTACCATTTACAGTGGAACAGCCATTGACTTGGTTTAAATCTAGAAAGACTAAAGTTCCAATGTGTAGAGAAGGTAACGTTACTGAAAGTAACTTCTGGAGCATAGGTAGCACACTCAAAAAATTGGTTGCAGACAACTCTAAATCATATGGTTAGTGTGCTAACAATGTTTACATCATGTTAGCACATAGTACTTATCAGCAAAATTGAACTGAACACTCCTTTGAGTTGATTGCATTACTTTCTGTTCAATGCATTTTGTGATAAGTTTCTGTACATAACTACTCAGAGTGATGTGGAACTGTATAGATATTGCATGTAGAGTGCTAGGTGGCATGGAATACTCCAATGCAAGTTGAATTCAGTAACCTACCTGGTACCATTTACAGTGGAACAGCCATTGACTTGGTTAAATTCTGCAAAGACTAAAGTTCCAATGTGTAGAGAAGGTAACGTTACTGAAAGTAACTTCTGGAGCATAGGTAGCACACTCATAAAATTGGTTGCAGACAACTCTAAATCATATGGTTAGTGTGCTACCAAAGTTTACACCATGTTAGCAGATAGTAGTTCTCAGCAAAATTGAACTGTACACTCCTTTGAGTTGAATGCATTACATTCTGTTCAATGCATTTTGTGATAAGTTTCTGTACATAACTACTCAGACTGATGTGGAACTGTATAGATATTGCATGTAGAGTGCTAGGTGGCATGGAATACTCCAATGCAAGTTGAATTCAGTAACCTACCTGGTACCATTTACAGTGGAACAGCCATTGACTTGGTTTAATTCTGCAAAGACTAAAGTTCCAATGTGTAGAGAAGGTAACGTTACTGAAAGTAACTTCTGGAGCATAGGTAGCACACTCATAAAATTGGTTGCAGACAACTCTAAATCATATGGTTAGTGTAATACCAAAGTTTACATCATGTTAGCAGATAGTAGTTCTCAGCAAAATTGAACTGTACACTCCTTTGAGTTGAATGCATTACTTTCTGTTCAATGCATTTTGTGATGAGTTTCTGTACATAACTACTCAGACTGATGTGGAACTGTATAGATATTGCATGTAGAGTGCTGGGTGGCATGGAATACTCCAATGCAAGTTGAATTCAGTCCCCTACCTGGTACCATTTACAGTGGAACAGCCATTGACTTGGTTTAATTCTAGAAAGACTAAAGTTCCAATGTGTAGAGAAGGTAACGTTACTGAAAGTAACTTCTGGAGCATAGGTAGCACACTCAAAAAATTGGTTGCAGACAACACTAATTCATATGGTTAGTGTGCTAACAATGTTTACATCATGTTAGCACATAGTACTTATCAGCAAAATTGAACTGTACACTCCTTTGAGTTGAATGCATTACTTTCTGTTCAATGCATTTTGTGATAAGTTTCTGTACATAACTACTCAGACTGATGTGGAACTGTATAGATATTGCATGTAGAGTGCTAGGTGGCATGGAATACTCCAATTCAAGTTGAATTCAGTAACCTACCTGGTACCATTTACAGTGGAACAGCCATTGACTTGGTTTAATTCTGCAAAGACTAATGTTCCAATGTGTAGAGAAGGTAACGTTACTGAAAGTAACTTCTGGAGCATAGGTAGCACACTCATAAAATTGGTTGCAGACAACTCTAAATCATATGGTTAGTGTGCTGCCAAAGTTTACATCATGTTAGCAGATAGTAGTTCTCAGCAAAATTGAACTGTACACTCCTTTGAGTTGAATGCATTACTTTCTGTTCAATGCATTTTGTGATGAGTTTCTGTACATAACTACTCAGACTGATGTGGAACTGTACAGATATTGCATGTAGAGTGCTAGGTGGCATGGAATACTCCAATGCAAGTTGAATTCAGTAACCTACCTGGTACCATTTACAGTGGAACAGCCATTGACTTGGTTTAATTCTGCAAAGACTAAAGTTCCAATGTGTAGAGAAGGTAACGTTACTGAAAGTAACTTCTGGAGCATAGGTAGCACACTCATAAAATTGGTTGCAGACAACTCTAAATCATATGGTTAGTGTAATACCAAAGTTTACATCATGTTAGCAGATAGTAGTTCTCAGCAAAATTGAACTGTACACTCCTTTGAGTTGAATGCATTACTTTCTGTTCAATGCATTTTGTGATGAGTTTCTGTACATAACTACTCAGACTGATGTGGAACTGTATAGATATTGCATGTAGAGTGCTAGGTGGCATGGAATACTCCAATGCAAGTTGAATTCAGTAACCTAGCTGGTACCATTTACAGTGGAACAGCCATTGACTTGGTTTAATTCTGCAAAGACTAAAGTTCCAATGTGTAGAGAAGGTAACGTTACTGAAAGTAACTTCTGGAGCATAGGTAGCACACTCATAAAATTGGTTGCAGACAACTCTAAATCATATGGTTACTGTGCTAACAATGTTTACATCAAATTAGCATATAGTACTTATCAGCAAAATTGAACTGTACACTCCTTTGAGTTGAATGCATTACTTTCTGTTCAATGCATTTTGTGATAATTTCTGTACATAACTACTCAGACTGATGTGGAACTGTATAGATATTGCATGTAGAGTGCTAGGTGGCATGGAATACTCCAATGCAAGTTGAATTCAGTAACCTACCTGGTACCATTTACAGTGGAACAGCCATTGACTTGGTTTAATTCTGCAAAGACTAAAGTTCCAATGTGTAGAGAAGGTAACGTTACTGAAAGTAACTTCTGGAGCATAGGTAGCACACTCATAAAATTGGTTGCAGACAACTCTAAATCATATGGTTAGTGTAATACCAAAGTTTACATCATGTTAGCAGATAGTAGTTCTCAGCAAAATTGAACTGTACACTCCTTTGAGTTGAATGCATTACTTTCTGTTCAATGCATTTTGTGATGAGTTTCTGTACATAACTACTCAGACTGATGTGGAACTGTATAGATATTGCATGTAGAGTGCTAGGTGGCATGGAATACTCCAATGCAAGTTGAATTCAGTAACCTACCTGGTACCATTTACAGTGGAACAGCCATTGACTTGGTTTAATTCTGCAAAGACTAAAGTTCCAATGTGTGGAGAAGTTAACGTTACTGAAAGTAACTTCTGGAGCATAGGTAGCACACTCAAAAAATTGGTTGCAGACAACTCTAAATCATATGGTTAGTGTGCTAACAATGTTTACATCATGTTAGCACATAGTACTTATCAGCAAAATTGAACTGTACACTCCTTTGAGTTGAATACATTACTTTCTGTTCAATGCATTTTGTGATAAGTTTCTGTACATAACTACTCAGACTGATGTGGAACTGTATAGCTATTGCATGTAGAGTGCTAGGTGGCATGGAATACTCCAATGCAAGTTGAGTTCAGTAACCTAGCTGGTACCATTTACAGTGGAACAGCCATTGACTTGGTTTAATTCTGTAAAGTCTAAAGTTCCAATGAGTAGAGAAGGTAATGCTACTGAAAGTAACTTCAGTAGCATAGGTAGCACACTCATAAAATTGGTTGCAGACAACTCTAAATCATATGGTTACTGTGCTAACAATGTTTACATCAAATTAGCACATAGTACTTATCAGCAAAATTGAACTGTACACTCCTTTGAGTTGAATGCATTACTTTCTGTTCAATGCATTTTGTGATAAGTTTCTGTACATAACTACTCAGACTGATGTGGAACTGTATAGATATTGCATGTAGAGTGCTAGGTGGCATGGAATACTCCAATGCAAGTTGAATTCAGTAACCTACCTGGTACCATTTACAGTGGAACAGCCATTGACTTGGTTTAAATCTAGAAAGACTAAAGTTCCAATGTGTAGAGAAGGTAACGTTACTGAAAGTAACTTCTGGAGCATAGGTAGCACACTCAAAAAATTGGTTGCAGACAACTCTAAATCATATGGTTAGTGTGCTAACAATGTTTACATCATGTTAGCACATAGTACTTATCAGCAAAATTGAACTGAACACTCCTTTGAGTTGATTGCATTACTTTCTGTTCAATGCATTTTGTGATAAGTTTCTGTACATAACTACTCAGAGTGATGTGGAACTGTATAGATATTGCATGTAGAGTGCTAGGTGGCATGGAATACTCCAATGCAAGTTGAATTCAGTAACCTACCTGGTACCATTTACAGTGGAACAGCCATTGACTTGGTTAAATTCTGCAAAGACTAAAGTTCCAATGTGTAGAGAAGGTAACGTTACTGAAAGTAACTTCTGGAGCATAGGTAGCACACTCATAAAATTGGTTGCAGACAACTCTAAATCATATGGTTAGTGTGCTACCAAAGTTTACACCATGTTAGCAGATAGTAGTTCTCAGCAAAATTGAACTGTACACTCCTTTGAGTTGAATGCATTACATTCTGTTCAATGCATTTTGTGATAAGTTTCTGTACATAACTACTCAGACTGATGTGGAACTGTATAGATATTGCATGTAGAGTGCTAGGTGGCATGGAATACTCCAATGCAAGTTGAATTCAGTAACCTACCTGGTACCATTTACAGTGGAACAGCCATTGACTTGGTTTAATTCTGCAAAGACTAAAGTTCCAATGTGTAGAGAAGGTAACGTTACTGAAAGTAACTTCTGGAGCATAGGTAGCACACTCATAAAATTGGTTGCAGACAACTCTAAATCATATGGTTAGTGTAATACCAAAGTTTACATCATGTTAGCAGATAGTAGTTCTCAGCAAAATTGAACTGTACACTCCTTTGAGTTGAATGCATTACTTTCTGTTCAATGCATTTTGTGATGAGTTTCTGTACATAACTACTCAGACTGATGTGGAACTGTATAGATATTGCATGTAGAGTGCTGGGTGGCATGGAATACTCCAATGCAAGTTGAATTCAGTAACCTAGCTGGTACCATTTACAGTGGAACAGCCATTGACTTGGTTTAATTCTGCAAAGACTAAAGTTCCAATGTGTAGAGAAGGTAACGTTACTGAAAGTAACTTCTGGAGCATAGGTAGCACACTCATAAAATTGGTTGCAGACAACTCTAAATCATATGGTTACTGTGCTAACAATGTTTACATCAAATTAGCATATAGTACTTATCAGCAAAATTGAACTGTACACTCCTTTGAGTTGAATGCATTACTTTCTGTTCAATGCATTTTGTGATAATTTCTGTACATAACTACTCAGACTGATGTGGAACTGTATAGATATTGCATGTAGAGTGCTAGGTGGCATGGAATACTCCAATGCAAGTTGAATTCAGTAACCTACCTGGTACCATTTACAGTGGAACAGCCATTGACTTGGTTTAATTCTGCAAAGACTAAAGTTCCAATGTGTAGAGAAGGTAACGTTACTGAAAGTAACTTCTGGAGCATAGGTAGCACACTCATAAAATTGGTTGCAGACAACTCTAAATCATATGGTTAGTGTAATACCAAAGTTTACATCATGTTAGCAGATAGTAGTTCTCAGCAAAATTGAACTGTACACTCCTTTGAGTTGAATGCATTACTTTCTGTTCAATGCATTTTGTGATGAGTTTCTGTACATAACTACTCAGACTGATGTGGAACTGTATAGATATTGCATGTAGAGTGCTAGGTGGCATGGAATACTCCAATGCAAGTTGAATTCAGTAACCTACCTGGTACCATTTACAGTGGAACAGCCATTGACTTGGTTTAATTCTGCAAAGACTAAAGTTCCAATGTGTGGAGAAGTTAACGTTACTGAAAGTAACTTCTGGAGCATAGGTAGCACACTCAAAAAATTGGTTGCAGACAACTCTAAATCATATGGTTAGTGTGCTAACAATGTTTACATCATGTTAGCACATAGTACTTATCAGCAAAATTGAACTGTACACTCCTTTGAGTTGAATACATTACTTTCTGTTCAATGCATTTTGTGATAAGTTTCTGTACATAACTACTCAGACTGATGTGGAACTGTATAGCTATTGCATGTAGAGTGCTAGGTGGCATGGAATACTCCAATGCAAGTTGAGTTCAGTAACCTAGCTGGTACCATTTACAGTGGAACAGCCATTGACTTGGTTTAATTCTGTAAAGTCTAAAGTTCCAATGAGTAGAGAAGGTAATGCTACTGAAAGTAACTTCAGTAGCATAGGTAGCACACTCATAAAATTGGTTGCAGACAACTCTAAATCATATGGTTACTGTGCTAACAATGTTTACATCAAATTAGCACATAGTACTTATCAGCAAAATTGAACTGTACACTCCTTTGAGTTGAATGCATTACTTTCTGTTCAATGTATTTTGTGATAAGTTTCTGTACATAACTACTCAGACTGATGTGGAACTGTATAGATATTGCATGTAGAGTGCTAGGTGGCATGGAATACTCCAATGCAAGTTGAATTCAGTAACCTACCTGGTACCATTTACAGTGGAACAGCCATTGACTTGGTTTAATTCTGTAAAGTCTAAAGTTCCAATGAGTAGAGAAGGTAATGCTACTGAAAGTAACTTCAGTAGCATAGGTAGCACACTCATAAAATTGGTTGCAGGCAACTCTAAATCATATGGTTAGTGTGCTACCAAAGTTTACATCATGTTAGCAGATAGTAGTTCTCAGCAAAATTGAACTGTACACTCCTTTGAGTTGAATGCATTACTTTCTGTTCAATGCATTTTGTGATAAGTTTCTGTACATAACTACTCAGACTGATGTGGAACTGTATAGATATTGCATGTAGAGTGCTAGGTGGCATGGAATACTCCAATGCAAGTTGAATTCAGTAACCTAGCTGGTACCATTTACAGTGGAACAGCCATTGACTTGGTTTAATTCTAGAAAGACTAAAGTTCCAATGTGTGGAGAAGGTAACGTTACTGAAAGTAACTTCTGGAGCATAGGTAGCACACTCAAAAAATTGGTTGCAGACAACTCTAAATCATATGGTTAGTGTGCTAACAATGTTTACATCATGTTAGCACATGGTACTTATCAGCAAAATTGAACTGTACACTCCTTTGAGTTGAATGCATTACTTTCTGTTCAATGCATTTTGTGATAAGTTTCTGTACATAACTACTCAGACTGATGTGGAACTGTATAGATATTGCATGTAGAGTGCTAGGTGGCATGGAATACTCCAATGCAAGTTGAATTCAGTAACCTACCTGGTACCATTTACAGTGGAACAGCCATTGACTTCGTTTAATTCTGCAAAGACTAAAGTTCCAATGTGTAGAGAAGGTAACGTTACTGAAAGTAAATTCTGGAGCATAGGTAGCACACTCATAAAATTGGTTGCAGGCAACTCTAAATCATATGGTTAGTGTGCTACCAAAGTTTACATCATGTTAGCAGATAGTAGTTCTCAGCAAAATTGAACTGTACACTCCTTTGAGTTGAATGCATTACTTTCTGTTCAATGCATTTTGTGATCAGTTTCTGTACATAACTACTCAGACTGATGTGGAACTGTATAGATATTGCATGTAGAGTGCTAGGTGGCATGGAATACTCCAATGCAAGTTGAATTCAGTAACCTAGCTGGTACCATTTACAGTGGAACAGCCATTGACTTGGTTTAATTCTAGAAAGACTAAAGTTCCAATGTGTGGAGAAGGTAACGTTACTGAAAGTAACTTCTGGAGCATAGGTAGCACACTCAAAAAATTGGTTGCAGACAACACTAATTCATATGGTTAGTGTGCTAACAATGTTTACATCATGTTAGCACATAGTACTTATCAGCAAAATTGAACTGTACACTCCTTTGAGTTGAATGCATTACTTTCTGTTCAATGCATTTTGTGATAAGTTTCTCTACATAACTACTCAGACTGATGTGGAACTGTATAGATATTGCATGTAGAGTGCTAGGTGGCATGGAATACTCCAATTCAAGTTGAATTCAGTAACCTACCTGGTACCATTTACAGTGGAACAGCCATTGACTTGGTTTAATTCTGCAAAGACTAATGTTCCAATGTGTAGAGAAGGTAACGTTACTGAAAGTAACTTCTGGAGCATAGGTAGCACACTCATAAAATTGGTTGCAGACAACTCTAAATCATATGGTTAGTGTGCTACCAAAGTTTACATCATGTTAGCAGATAGTAGTTCTCAGCAAAATTGAACTGTACACTCCTTTGAGTTGAATGCATTACTTTCTGTTCAATGCATTTTGTGATGAGTTTCTGTACATAACTACTCAGACTGATGTGGAACTGTATAGATATTGCATGTAGAGTGCTAGGTGGCATGGAATACTCCAATGCAAGTTGAATTCAGTAACCTACCTGGTACCATTTACAGTGGAACAGCCATTGACTTGGTTTAATTCTGCAAAGACTAAAGTTCCAATGTGTAGAGAAGGTAACGTTACTGAAAGTAACTTCTGGAGCATAGGTAGCACACTCATAAAATTGGTTGCAGACAACTCTAAATCATATGGTTAGTGTAATACCAAAGTTTACATCATGTTAGCAGATAGTAGTTCTCAGCAAAATTGAACTGTACACTCCTTTGAGTTGAATGCATTACTTTCTGTTCAATGCATTTTGTGATGAGTTTCTGTACATAACTACTCAGACTGATGTGGAACTGTATAGATATTGCATGTAGAGTGCTAGGTGGCATGGAATACTCCAATGCAAGTTGAATTCAGTAACCTACCTGGTACCATTTACAGTGGAACAGCCATTGACTTGGTTTAATTCTGCAAAGACTAAAGTTCCAATGTGTAGAGAAGGTAACGTTACTGAAAGTAACTTCTGGAGCATAGGTAGCACACTGAAAATGTTGGTTGCAGACAACTCTAAATCATATGGTTAGTGTGCTAACAATGTTTACATCATGTTAGCACATAGTACTTATCAGCAAAATTGAACTGTACACTCCTTTGAGTTGAATGCATTACTTTCTGTTCAATGCATTTTGTGATAAGTTTCTGTACATAACTACTCAGACTGATGTGGAACTGTATAGATATTGCATGTAGAGTGCTAGGTGGCATGGAATACTCCAATGCAAGTTGAATTCAGTAACCTACCTGGTACCATTTACAGTGGAACAGCCATTGACTTCGTTTAATTCTGCAAAGACTAAAGTTCCAAAGTGTAGAGAAGGTAACGTTACTGAAAGTAACTTCTGGAGCATAGGTAGCAGACTCATAAAATTGGTTGCAGGCAACTCTAAATCATATGGTTAGTGTGCTACCAAAGTTTACATCATGTTAGCAGATAGTAGTTCTCAGCAAAATTGAACTGTACACTCCTTTGAGTTGAATGCATTACTTTCTGTTCAATGCATTTTGTGATAAGTTTCTGTACATAACTACTCAGACTGATGTGGAACTGTATAGATATTGCATGTAGAGTGCTAGGTGGCATGGAATACTCCAATGCAAGTTGAATTCAGTAACCTAGCTGGTACCATTTACAGTGGAACAGCCATTGACTTGGTTTACTTCTAGAAAGACTAAAGTTCCAATGTGTGGAGAAGGTAACGTTACTGAAAGTAACTTCTGGAGCATAGGTAGCACACTCAAAAAATTGGTTGCAGACAACTCTAAATCATATGGTTAGTGTGCTAACAATGTTTACATCATGTTAGCACATAGTACTTATCAGCAAAATTGAACTGTACACTACTTTGAGTTGAATGCATTACATTCTGTTCAATGCATTTTGTGATAAGTTTCTGTACATAACTACTCAGACTGATGTGGAACTGTATAGATATTGCATGTAGAGTGCTAGGTGGCATGGAATACTCCAATGCAAGTTGAATTCAGTAACCTACCTGGTACCATTTACAGTGGAACAGCCATTGACTTGGTTTAATTCTAGAAAGACTAAAGTTCCAATGTGTAGAGAAGGTAACGTTACTGAAAGTAACTTCTGGAGCATAGGTAGCACACTCAAAAAATTGGTTGCAGACAACACTAATTCATATGGTTAGTGTGCTAACAATGTTTACATCATGTTAGCACATAGTACTTATCAGCAAAATTGAACTGTACACTCCTTTGAGTTGAATGCATTACTTTCTGTTCAATGCATTTTGTGATACGTTTCTCTACATAACTACTCAGACTGATGTGGAACTGTATAGATATTGCATGTAGAGTGCTAGGTGGCATGGAATACTCCAATTCAAGTTGAATTCAGTAACCTACCTGGTACCATTTACAGTGGAACAGCCATTGACTTGGTTTAATTCTGCAAAGACTAATGTTCCAATGTGTAGAGAAGGTAACGTTACTGAAAGTAACTTCTGGAGCATAGGTAGCACACTCATAAAATTGGTTGCAGACAACTCTAAATCATATGGTTAGTGTGCTACCAAAGTTTACATCATGTTAGCAGATAGTAGTTCTCATCAAAATTGAACTGTACACTCCTTTGAGTTGAATGCATTACTTTCTGTTCAATGCATTTTGTGATGAGTTTCTGTACATAACTACTCAGACTGATGTGGAACTGTATAGATATTGCATGTAGAGTGCTAGGTGGCATGGAATACTCCAATGCAAGTTGAATTCAGTAACCTACCTGGTACCATTTACAGTGGAACAGCCATTGACTTGGTTTAATTCTGCAAAGACTAAAGTTCCAATGTGTAGAGAAGGTAACGTTACTGAAAGTAACTTCTGGAGCATAGGTAGCACACTCATAAAATTGGTTGCAGACAACTCTAAATCATATGGTTAGTGTGCTACCAAAGTTTACATCATGTTAGCAGATAGTAGTTCTCATCAAAATTGAACTGTACACTCCTTTGAGTTGAATGCATTACTTTCTGTTCAATGCATTTTGTGATGAGTTTCTGTACATAACTACTCAGACTGATGTGGAACTGTATAGATATTGCATGTAGAGTGCTAGGTGGCATGGAATACTCCAATGCAAGTTGAATTCAGTAACCTACCTGGTACCATTTACAGTGGAACAGCCATTGACTTGGTTTAATTCTGCAAAGACTAAAGTTCCAATGTGTAGAGAAGGTAACGTTACTGAAAGTAACTTCTGGAGCATAGGTAGCACACTCATAAAATTGGTTGCAGACAACTCTAAATCATATGGTTACTGTGCTAACAATGTTTACATCAAATTAGCACATAGTACTTATCAGCAAAATTGAACTGTACACTCCTTTGAGTTGAATGCATTACTTTCTGTTCAATGCATTTTGTGATAAGTTTCTGTACATAACTACTCAGACTGATGTGGAACTGTATAGATATTGCATGTAGAGTGCTAGGTGGCATGGAATACTCCAATGCAAGTTGAATTCAGTAACCTACCTGGTACCATTTACAGTGGAACAGCCATTGACTTGGTTTAAATCTAGAAAGACTAAAGTTCCAATGTGTAGAGAAGGTAACGTTACTGAAAGTAACTTCTGGAGCATAGGTAGCACACTCAAAAAATTGGTTGCAGACAACACTAATTCATATGGTTAGTGTGCTAACAATGTTTACATCATGTTAGCACATAGTACTTATCAGCAAAATTGAACTGTACACTCCTTTGAGTTGAATGCATTACTTTCTGTTCAATGCATTTTGTGATAAGTTTCTGTACATAACTACTCAGACTGATGTGGAACTGTATAGATATTGCATGTAGAGTGCTAGGTGGCATGGAATACTCCAATTCAAGTTGAATTCAGTAACCTACCTGGTACCATTTACAGTGGAACAGCCATTGACTTGGTTTAATTCTGCAAAGACTAATGTTCCAATGTGTAGAGAAGGTAACGTTACTGAAAGTAACTTCTGGAGCATAGGTAGCACACTCATAAAATTGGTTGCAGACAACTCTAAATCATATGGTTAGTGTAATACCAAAGTTTACATCATGTTAGCAGATAGTAGTTCTCAGCAAAATTGAACTGTACACTCCTTTGAGTTGAATGCATTACTTTCTGTTCAATGCATTTTGTGATGAGTTTCTGTACATAACTACTCAGACTGATGTGGAACTGTATAGATATTGCATGTAGAGTGCGAGGTGGCATGGAATACTCCAATGCAAGTTGAATTCAGTAACCTACCTGGTACCATTTACAGTGGAAAAGCCATTGACTTGGTTTAATTCTGCAAAGACTAAAGTTCCAATGTGTAGAGAAGGTAACGTTACTGAAAGTAACTTCTGGAGCATAGGTAGCACACTGAAAATGTTGGTTGCAGACAACTCTAAATCATATGGTTAGCGTGCTAACAATGTTTACATCATGTTAGCACATAGTACTTATCAGCAAAATTGAACTGTATACTCCTTTGAGTTGAATGCATTACTTTCTGTTCAATGCATTTTGTGATAAGTTTCTCTACATAACTACTCAGACTGATGTGGAATTGTATAGATATTGCATGTAGAGTGCTAGGTGGCATGGAATACTCCAATGCAAGTTGAATTCAGTAACCTACCTGGTACCATTTACAGTGGAACAGCCATTGACTTCGTTTAATTCTGCAAAGACTAAAGTTCCAATGTGTAGAGAAGGTAACGTTACTGAAAGTAACTTCTGGAGCATAGGTAGCACACTGAAAATATTGGTTGCAGACAACTCTAAATCATATGGTTAGTGTGCTAACAATGTTTACATCATGTTAGCACATAGTACTTATCAGCAAAATTCAACTGTACACTCCTTTGAGATGAATGCATTACTTTCTGTTCAATGTATTTTGTGATAAGTTTCTGTACATAACTACTCAGACTGATGTGGAACTGTATAGATATTGCATGTAGAGTGCTAGGTGGCATGGAATACTCCAATGCAAGTTGAATTCAGTAACCTACCTGGTACCATTTACAGTGGAACAGCCATTGACTTGGTTTAATTCTGTAAAGTCTAAAGTACCAATGAGTAGAGAAGGTAATGCTACTGAAAGTAACTTCAGTAGCATAGGTAGCACACTCATAAAATTGGTTGCAGACAACTCTAAATCATATGGTTACTGTGCTAACAATGTTTACATCAAATTAGCACATAGTACTTATCAGCAAAATTGAACTGTACACTCCTTTGAGTTGAATGCATTACTTTCTGTTCAATGCATTTTGTGATAAGTTTCTGTACATAACTACTCAGACTGATGTGGAACTGTATAGATATTGCATGTAGAGTGCTAGGTGGCATGGAATACTCCAATGCAAGTTGAATTCAGTAACCTACCTGGTACCATTTACAGTGGAACAGCCATTGACTTGGTTTAAATCTAGAAAGACTAAAGTTCCAATGTGTAGAGAAGGTAACGTTACTGAAAGTAAATTCTGGAGCATAGGTAGCACACTCAAAAAATTGGTTGCAGACAACTCTAAATCATATGGTTAGTGTGCTAACAATGTTTACATCATGTTAGCACATAGTACTTATCAGCAAAATTGAACTGTACACTCCTTTGAGTTGATTGCATTACTTTCTGTTCAATGCATTTTGTGATAAGTTTCTGTACATAACTACTCAGAGTGATGTGGAACTGTATAGATATTGCATGAAGAGTGCTAGGTGGCATGGAATACTCCAATGCAAGTTGAATTCAGTAACCTACCTGGTACCATTTACAGTGGAAGAGCCATTGACTTGGTTAAATTCTGCAAAGACTAAAGTTCCAATGTGTAGAGAAGGTAACGTTACTGAAAGTAACTTCTGGAGCATAGGTAGCACACTCATAAAATTGGTTGCAGACAACTCTAAATCATATGGTTAGTGTGCTACCAAAGTTTACACCATGTTAGCAGATAGTAGTTCTCAGCAAAATTGAACTGTACACTCCTTTGAGTTGAATGCTTTACATTCTGTTCAATGCATTTTGTGATATGTTTCTGTATATAACTACTCAGACTGATGTGGAACTGTATAGATATTGCATGTAGAGTGCTAGGTGGCATGGAATACTCCAATGCAAGTTAAATTCAGTAACCTACCTGGTCCCATTTACAGTGGAACAGCCATTGACTTGGTTTAATTCTAGAAAGACTAAAGTTCCAATGTGTAGAGAAGGTAACGTTACTGAAAGTAACTTCTGGAGCATAGGTAGCACACTCAAAAAATTGGTTGCAGACAACACTAATTCATATGGTTAGTGTGCTAACAATGTTTACATCATGTTAGCACATAGTACTTATCAGCAAAATTGAACTGTACACTCCTTTGAGTTGAATGCATTACTTTCTGTTCAATGCATTTTGTGATAAGTTTCTGTACATAACTACTCAGAGTGATGTGGAACTGTATAGATATTGCATGTAGAGTGCTAGGTGGCATGGAATACTCCAATTCAAGTTGAATTCAGTAACCTACCTGGTACCATTTACAGTGGAACAGCCATTGACTTTGTTTAATTCTGCAAAGACTAATGTTCCAATGTGTAGAGAAGGTAACGTTACTGAAAGTAACTTCTGGAGCATAGGTAGCACACTCATAAAATTGGTTGCAGACAACTCTAAATCACATGGTTAGTGTGCTACCAAAGTTTACATCATGTTAGCAGATAGTAGTTCTCAGCAAAATTGAACTGTACACTCCTTTGAGTTGAATGCATTACTTTCTGTTCAATGCATTTTGTGATGAGTTTCTGTACATAACTACTCAGACTGATGTGGAACTGTATAGATATTGCATGTAGAGTGCTAGGTGGCATGGAATACTCCAATGCAAGTTGAATTCAGTAACCTACCTGGTACCATTTACAGTGGAACAGCCATTGACTTGGTTTAATTCTGCAAAGACTAAAGTTCCAATGTGTAGAGAAGGTAACGTTACTGAAAGTAACTTCTGGAGCATAGGTAGCACACTCATAAAATTGGTTGCAGACAACTCTAAATCATATGGTTAGTGTGCTACCAAAGTTTACACCATGTTAGCAGATAGTAGTTCTCAGCAAAATTGAACTGTACACTCCTTTGAGTTGAATGCTTTACATTCTGTTCAATGCATTTTGTGATAAGTTTCTGTACATAACTACTCAGACTGATGTGGAACTGTATAGATATTGCATGTAGAGTGCTAGGTGGCATGGAATACTCCAATGCAAGTTAAATTCAGTAACCTACCTGGTCCCATTTACAGTGGAACAGCCATTGACTTGGTTTAATTCTAGAAAGACTAAAGTTCCAATGTGTAGAGAAGGTAACGTTACTGAAAGTAACTTCTGGAGCATAGGTAGCACACTCAAAAAATTGGTTGCAGACAACACTAATTCATATGGTTAGTGTGCTAACAATGTTTACATCATGTTAGCACATAGTACTTATCAGCAAAATTGAACTGTACACTCCTTTGAGTTGAATGCATTACTTTCTGTTCAATGCATTTTGTGATAAGTTTCTGTACATAACTACTCAGAGTGATGTGGAACTGTATAGATATTGCATGTAGAGTGCTAGGTGGCATGGAATACTCCAATTCAAGTTGAATTCAGTAACCTACCTGGTACCATTTACAGTGGAACAGCCATTGACTTTGTTTAATTCTGCAAAGACTAATGTTCCAATGTGTAGAGAAGGTAACGTTACTGAAAGTAACTTCTGGAGCATAGGTAGCACACTCATAAAATTGGTTGCAGACAACTCTAAATCACATGGTTAGTGTGCTACCAAAGTTTACATCATGTTAGCAGATAGTAGTTCTCAGCAAAATTGAACTGTACACTCCTTTGAGTTGAATGCATTACTTTCTGTTCAATGCATTTTGTGATGAGTTTCTGTACATAACTACTCAGACTGATGTGGAACTGTATAGATATTGCATGTAGAGTGCTAGGTGGCATGGAATACTCCAATGCAAGTTGAATTCAGTAACCTACCTGGTACCATTTACAGTGGAACAGCCATTGACTTGGTTTAATTCTGCAAAGACTAAAGTTCCAATGTGTAGAGAAGGTAACGTTACTGAAAGTAACTTCTGGAGCATAGGTAGCACACTCATAAAATTGGTTGTAGACAACTCTAAATCATATGGTTAGTGTAATACCAAAGTTTACATCATGTTAGCAGATAGTAGTTCTCAGCAAAATTGAACTGTACACTCCTTTGAGTTGAATGCATTACTTTCTGTTCAATGCATTTTGTGATGAGTTTCTGTACATAACTACTCAGACTGATGTGGAACTGTATAGATATTGCATGTAGAGTGCTAGGTGGCATGGAATACTCCAATGCAAGTTGAATTCAGTAACCTACCTGGTACCATTTACAGTGGAACAGCCATTGACTTGGTTTAATTCTGCAAAGACTAAAGTTCCAATGTGTAGAGAAGGTAACGTTACTGAAAGTAACTTCTGGAGCATAGGTAGCACACTGAAAATGTTGGTTGCAGACAACTCTAAATCATATGGTTAGTGTGCTAACAATGTTTACATCATGTTAGCACATAGAACTTATCAGCAAAATTGAACTGTACACTCCTTTGAGTTGAATGCATTACTTTCTGTTCAATGCATTTTGTGATAAGTTTCTGTACATAACTACTCAGACTGATGTGGAACTGTATAGATATTGCATGTAGAGTGCTAGGTGGCATGGAATACTCCAATGCAAGTTGAATTCAGTAACCTACCTGGTACCATTTACAGTGGAACAGCCATTGACTTCGTTTAATTCTGCAAAGACTAAAGTTCCAATGTGTAGAGAAGGTAACGTTACTGAAAGTAACTTCTGGAGCATAGGTAGCACACTCATAAAATTGGTTGCAGGCAACTCTAAATCATATGGTTAGTGTGCTACCAAAGTTTACATCATGTTAGCAGATAGTAGTTCTCAGCAAAATTGAACTGTACACTCCTTTGAGTTGAATGCATTACTTTCTGTTCAATGCATTTTGTGATAAGTTTCTGTACATAACTACTCAGACTGATGTGGAACTGTATAGATATTGCATGTAGAGTGCTAGGTGGCATGGAATACTCCAATGCAAGTTGAATTCAGTAACCTAGCTGGTACCATTTACAGTGGAACAGCCATTGACTTGGTTTACTTCTAGAAAGACTAAAGTTCCAATGTGTGGAGAAGGTAACGTTACTGAAAGTAACTTCTGGAGCATAGGTAGCACACTCAAAAAATTGGTTGCAGACAACTCTAAATCATATGGTTAGTGTGCTAACAATGTTTACATCATGTTAGCACATAGTACTTATCAGCAAAATTGAACTGTACACTCCTTTGAGTTGAATGCATTACATTCTGTTCAATGCATTTTGTGATAAGTTTCTGTACATAACTACTCAGACTGATGTGGAACTGTATAGATATTGCATGTAGAGTGCTAGGTGGCATGGAATACTCCAATGCAAGTTGAATTCAGTAACCTACCTGGTACCATTTACAGTGGAACAGCCATTGACTTGGTTTAATTCTAGAAAGACTAAAGTTCCAATGTGTAGAGAAGGTAACGTTACTGAAAGTAACTTCTGGAGCATAGGTAGCACACTCAAAAAATTGGTTGCAGACAACACTAATTCATATGGTTAGTGTGCTAACAATGTTTACATCATGTTAGCACATAGTACTTATCAGCAAAATTGAACTGTACACTCCTTTGAGTTGAATGCATTACTTTCTGTTCAATGCATTTTGTGATACGTTTCTCTACATAACTACTCAGACTGATGTGGAACTGTATAGATATTGCATGTAGAGTGCTAGGTGGCATGGAATACTCCAATTCAAGTTGAATTCAGTAACCTACCTGGTACCATTTACAGTGGAACAGCCATTGACTTGGTTTAATTCTGCAAAGACTAATGTTCCAATGTGTAGAGAAGGTAACGTTACTGAAAGTAACTTCTGGAGCATAGGTAGCACACTCATAAAATTGGTTGCAGACAACTCTAAATCATATGGTTAGTGTGCTACCAAAGTTTACATCATGTTAGCAGATAGTAGTTCTCATCAAAATTGAACTGTACACTCCTTTGAGTTGAATGCATTACTTTCTGTTCAATGCATTTTGTGATGAGTTTCTGTACATAACTACTCAGACTGATGTGGAACTGTATAGATATTGCATGTAGAGTGCTAGGTGGCATGGAATACTCCAATGCAAGTTGAATTCAGTAACCTACCTGGTACCATTTACAGTGGAACAGCCATTGACTTGGTTTAATTCTGCAAAGACTAAAGTTCCAATGTGTAGAGAAGGTAACGTTACTGAAAGTAACTTCTGGAGCATAGGTAGCACACTCATAAAATTGGTTGCAGACAACTCTAAATCATATGGTTACTGTGCTAACAATGTTTACATCAAATTAGCACATAGTACTTATCAGCAAAATTGAACTGTACACTCCTTTGAGTTGAATGCATTACTTTCTGTTCAATGCATTTTGTGATAAGTTTCTGTACATAACTACTCAGACTGATGTGGAACTGTATAGATATTGCATGTAGAGTGCTAGGTGGCATGGAATACTCCAATGCAAGTTGAATTCAGTAACCTACCTGGTACCATTTACAGTGGAACAGCCATTGACTTGGTTTAAATCTAGAAAGACTAAAGTTCCAATGTGTAGAGAAGGTAACGTTACTGAAAGTAACTTCTGGAGCATAGGTAGCACACTCAAAAAATTGGTTGCAGACAACACTAATTCATATGGTTAGTGTGCTAACAATGTTTACATCATGTTAGCACATAGTACTTATCAGCAAAATTGAACTGTACACTCCTTTGAGTTGAATGCATTACTTTCTGTTCAATGCATTTTGTGATAAGTTTCTCTACATAACTACTCAGACTGATGTGGAACTGTATAGATATTGCATGTAGAGTGCTAGGTGGCATGGAATACTCCAATTCAAGTTGAATTCAGTAACCTACCTGGTACCATTTACAGTGGAACAGCCATTGACTTGGTTTAATTCTGCAAAGACTAATGTTCCAATGTGTAGAGAAGGTAACGTTACTGAAAGTAAATTCTGGAGCATAGGTAGCACACTGAAAATGTTGGTTGCAGACAACTCTAAATCATATGGTTAGCGTGCTAACAATGTTTACATCATGTTAGCACATAGTACTTATCAGCAAAATTGAACTGTACACTCCTTTGAGTTGAATGCATTACTTTCTGTTCAATGCATTTTGTGATAAGTTTCTGTACATAACTACTCAGACTGATGTGGAATTGTATAGATATTGCATGTAGAGTGCTAGGTGGCATGGAATACTCCAATGCAAGTTGAATTCAGTAACCTACCTGGTACCATTTACAGTGGAACAGCCATTGACTTCGTTTAATTCTGCAAAGACTAAAGTTCCAATGTGTAGAGAAGGTAACGTTACTGAAAGTAACTTGTGGAGCATAGGTAGCACACTGAAAATATTGGTTGCAGACAACTCTAAATCATATGGTTAGTGTGCTAACAATGTTTACATCATGTTAGCACATAGTACTTATCAGCAAAATTGAACTGTACTCTCCTTTGAGTTGAATGCATTACTTTCTGTTCAATGCATTTTGTGATAAGTTTCTGTACATAACTACTCAGAGTGATGTGGAACTGTATAGATATTGCATGTAGAGTGCTAGGTGGCATGGAATACTCCAATTCAAGTTGAATTCAGTAACCTACCTGGTACCATTTACAGTGGAACAGCCATTGACTTTGTTTAATTCTGCAAAGACTAATGTTCCAATGTGTAGAGAAGGTAACGTTACTGAAAGTAACTTCTGGAGCATAGGTAGCACACTCATAAAATTGGTTGCAGACAACTCTAAATCACATGGTTAGTGTGCTACCAAAGTTTACATCATGTTAGCAGATAGTAGTTCTCAGCAAAATTGAACTGTACACTCCTTTGAGTTGAATGCATTACTTTCTGTTCAATGCATTTTGTGATGAGTTTCTGTACATAACTACTCAGACTGTTGTGGAACTGTATAGATATTGCATGTAGAGTGCTAGGTGGCATGGAATACTCCAATGCAAGTTGAATTCAGTAACCTACCTGGTACCATTTACAGTGGAACAGCCATTGACTTGGTTTAATTCTGCAAAGACTAAAGTTCCAATGTGTAGAGAAGGTAACGTTACTGAAAGTAACTTCTGGAGCATAGGTAGCACACTCATAAAATTGGTTGCAGACAACTCTAAATCATATGGTTAGTGTAATACCAAAGTTTACATCATGTTAGCAGATAGTAGTTCTCAGCAAAATTGAACTGTACACTCCTTTGAGTTGAATGCATTACTTTCTGTTCAATGCATTTTGTGATGAGTTTCTGTACATAACTACTCAGACTGATGTGGAACTGTATAGATATTGCATGTAGAGTGCTAGGTGGCATGGAATACTCCAATGCAAGTTGAATTCAGTAACCTACCTGGTACCATTTACAGTGGAACAGCCATTGACTTGGTTTAATTCTGCAAAGACTAAAGTTCCAATGTGTAGAGAAGGTAACGTTACTGAAAGTAACTTCTGGAGCATAGGTAGCACACTGAAAATGTTGGTTGCAGACAACTCTAAATCATATGGTTAGTGTGCTAACAATGTTTACATCATGTTAGCACATAGTACTTATCAGCAAAATTGAACTGTACACTCCTTTGAGTTGAATGCATTACTTTCTGTTCAATGCATTTTGTGATAAGTTTCTGTACATAACTACTCAGACTGATGTGGAACTGTATAGATATTGCATGTAGAGTGCTAGGTGGCATGGAATACTCCAATGCAAGTTGAATTCAGTAACCTACCTGGTACCATTTACAGTGGAACAGCCATTGACTTCGTTTAATTCTGCAAAGACTAAAGTTCCAATGTGTAGAGAAGGTAACGTTACTGAAAGTAACTTCTGGAGCATAGGTAGCACACTCATAAAATTGGTTGCAGGCAACTCTAAATCATATGGTTAGTGTGCTACCAAAGTTTACATCATGTTAGCAGATAGTAGTTCTCAGCAAAATTGAACTGTACACTCCTTTGAGTTGAATGCATTACTTTCTGTTCAATGCATTTTGTGATAAGTTTCTGTACATAACTACTCAGACTGATGTGGAACTGTATAGATATTGCATGTAGAGTGCTAGGTGGCATGGAATACTCCAATGCAAGTTGAATTCAGTAACCTAGCTGGTACCATTTACAGTGGAACAGCCATTGACTTGGTTTACTTCTAGAAAGACTAAAGTTCCAATGTGTGGAGAAGGTAACGTTACTGAAAGTAACTTCTGGAGCATAGGTAGCACACTCAAAAAATTGGTTGCAGACAACTCTAAATCATATGGTTAGTGTGCTAACAATGTTTACATCATGTTAGCACATAGTACTTATCAGCAAAATTGAACTGTACACTCCTTTGAGTTGAATGCATTACATTCTGTTCAATGCATTTTGTGATAAGTTTCTGTACATAACTACTCAGACTGATGTGGAACTGTATAGATATTGCATGTAGAGTGCTAGGTGGCATGGAATACTCCAATGCAAGTTGAATTCAGTAACCTACCTGGTACCATTTACAGTGGAACAGCCATTGACTTGGTTTAATTCTAGAAAGACTAAAGTTCCAATGTGTAGAGAAGGTAACGTTACTGAAAGTAACTTCTGGAGCATAGGTAGCACACTCAAAAAATTGGTTGCAGACAACACTAATTCATATGGTTAGTGTGCTAACAATGTTTACATCATGTTAGCACATAGTACTTATCAGCAAAATTGAACTGTACACTCCTTTGAGTTGAATGCATTACTTTCTGTTCAATGCATTTTGTGATACGTTTCTCTACATAACTACTCAGACTGATGTGGAACTGTATAGATATTGCATGTAGAGTGCTAGGTGGCATGGAATACTCCAATTCAAGTTGAATTCAGTAACCTACCTGGTACCATTTACAGTGGAACAGCCATTGACTTGGTTTAATTCTGCAAAGACTAATGTTCCAATGTGTAGAGAAGGTAACGTTACTGAAAGTAACTTCTGGAGCATAGGTAGCACACTCATAAAATTGGTTGCAGACAACTCTAAATCATATGGTTAGTGTGCTACCAAAGTTTACATCATGTTAGCAGATAGTAGTTCTCATCAAAATTGAACTGTACACTCCTTTGAGTTGAATGCATTACTTTCTGTTCAATGCATTTTGTGATGAGTTTCTGTACATAACTACTCAGACTGATGTGGAACTGTATAGATATTGCATGTAGAGTGCTAGGTGGCATGGAATACTCCAATGCAAGTTGAATTCAGTAACCTACCTGGTACCATTTACAGTGGAACAGCCATTGACTTGGTTTAATTCTGCAAAGACTAAAGTTCCAATGTGTAGAGAAGGTAACGTTACTGAAAGTAACTTCTGGAGCATAGGTAGCACACTCATAAAATTGGTTGCAGACAACTCTAAATCATATGGTTACTGTGCTAACAATGTTTACATCAAATTAGCACATAGTACTTATCAGCAAAATTGAACTGTACACTCCTTTGAGTTGAATGCATTACTTTCTGTTCAATGCATTTTGTGATAAGTTTCTGTACATAACTACTCAGACTGATGTGGAACTGTATAGATATTGCATGTAGAGTGCTAGGTGGCATGGAATACTCCAATGCAAGTTGAATTCAGTAACCTACCTGGTACCATTTACAGTGGAACAGCCATTGACTTGGTTTAAATCTAGAAAGACTAAAGTTCCAATGTGTAGAGAAGGTAACGTTACTGAAAGTAACTTCTGGAGCATAGGTAGCACACTCAAAAAATTGGTTGCAGACAACACTAATTCATATGGTTAGTGTGCTAACAATGTTTACATCATGTTAGCACATAGTACTTATCAGCAAAATTGAACTGTACACTCCTTTGAGTTGAATGCATTACTTTCTGTTCAATGCATTTTGTGATAAGTTTCTCTACATAACTACTCAGACTGATGTGGAACTGTATAGATATTGCATGTAGAGTGCTAGGTGGCATGGAATACTCCAATTCAAGTTGAATTCAGTAACCTACCTGGTACCATTTACAGTGGAACAGCCATTGACTTGGTTTAATTCTGCAAAGACTAATGTTCCAATGTGTAGAGAAGGTAACGTTACTGAAAGTAACTTCTGGAGCATAGGTAGCACACTCATAAAATTGGTTGCAGACAACTCTAAATCATATGGTTAGTGTAATACCAAAGTTTACATCATGTTAGCAGATAGTAGTTCTCAGCAAAATTGAACTGTACACTCCTTTGAGTTGAATGCATTACTTTCTGTTCAATGCATTTTGTGATGAGTTTCTGTACATAACTACTCAGACTGATGTGGAACTGTATAGATATTGCATGTAGAGTGCTAGGTGGCATGGAATACTCCAATGCAAGTTGAATTCAGTAACCTACCTGGTACCATTTACAGTGGAACAGCCATTGACTTGGTTAAATTCTGCAAAGACTAAAGTTCCAATGTGTAGAGAAGGTAACGTTACTGAAAGTAACTTCTGGAGCATAGCTAGCACACTGAAAATGTTGGTTGCAGACAACTCTAAATCATATGGTTAGCGTGCTAACAATGTTTACATCATGTTAGCACATAGTACTTATCAGCAAAATTGAACTGTACACTCCTTTGAGTTGAATGCATTACTTTCTGTTCAATGCATTTTGTGATAAGTTTCTGTACATAACTACTCAGACTGATGTGGAATTGTATAGATATTGCATGTAGAGTGCTAGGTGGCATGGAATACTCCAATGCAAGTTGAATTCAGTAACCTACCTGGTACCATTTACAGTGGAACAGCCATTGACTTCGTTTAATTCTGCAAAGACTAAAGTTCCAATGTGTAGAGAAGGTAACGTTACTGAAAGTAACTTCTGGAGCATAGGTAGCACACTGAAAATATTGGTTGCAGACAACTCTAAATCATATGGTTAGTGTGCTAACAATGTTTACATCATGTTAGCACATAGTACTTATCAGCAAAATTCAACTGTACACTCCTTTGAGTTGAATGCATTACTTTCTGTTCAATGTATTTTGTGATAAGTTTCTGTACATAACTACTCAGACTGATGTGGAACTGTATAGATATTGCATGTAGAGTGCTAGGTGGCATGGAATACTCCAATGCAAGTTGAATTCAGTAACCTACCTGGTACCATTTACAGTGGAACAGCCATTGACTTGGTTTAATTCTGTAAAGTCTAAAGTTCCAATGAGTAGAGAAGGTAATGCTACTGAAAGTAACTTCAGTAGCATAGGTAGCACACTCATAAAATTGGTTGCAGACAACTCTAAATCATATGGTTACTGTGCTAACAATGTTTACATCAAATTAGCACATAGTACTTATCAGCAAAATTGAACTGTACACTCCTTTGAGTTGAATGCATTACTTTCTGTTCAATGCATTTTGTGATAAGTTTCTGTACATAACTACTCAGACTGATGTGGAACTGTATAGATATTGCATGTAGAGTGCTAGGTGGCATGGAATACTCCAATGCAAGTTGAATTCAGTAACCTACCTGGTACCATTTACAGTGGAACAGCCATTGACTTGGTTTAAATCTAGAAAGACTAAAGTTCCAATGTGTAGAGAAGGTAACGTTACTGAAAGTAAATTCTGGAGCATAGGTAGCACACTCAAAAAATTGGTTGCAGACAACTCTAAATCATATGGTTAGTGTGCTAACAATGTTTACATCATGTTAGCACATAGTACTTATCAGCAAAATTGAACTGTACACTCCTTTGAGTTGATTGCATTACTTTCTGTTCAATGCATTTTGTGATAAGTTTCTGTACATAACTACTCAGAGTGATGTGGAACTGTATAGATATTGCATGAAGAGTGCTAGGTGGCATGGAATACTCCAATGCAAGTTGAATTCAGTAACCTACCTGGTACCATTTACAGTGGAAGAGCCATTGACTTGGTTAAATTCTGCAAAGACTAAAGTTCCAATGTGTAGAGAAGGTAACGTTACTGAAAGTAACTTCTGGAGCATAGGTAGCACACTCATAAAATTGGTTGCAGACAACTCTAAATCATATGGTTAGTGTGCTACCAAAGTTTACACCATGTTAGCAGATAGTAGTTCTCAGCAAAATTGAACTGTACACTCCTTTGAGTTGAATGCATTACATTCTGTTCAATGCATTTTGTGATAAGTTTCTGTACATAACTACTCAGACTGATGTGGAACTGTATAGATATTGCATGTAGAGTGCTAGGTGGCATGGAATACTCCAATGCAAGTTAAATTCAGTAACCTACCTGGTACCATTTACAGTGGAACAGCCATTGACTTGGTTTAATTCTAGAAAGACTAAAGTTCCAATGTGTAGAGAAGGTAACGTTACTGAAAGTAACTTCTGGAGCATATGTAGCACACTCAAAAAATTGGTTGCAGACAACACTAATTCATATGGTTAGTGTGCTAACAATGTTTACATCATGTTAGCACATAGTACTTATCAGCAAAATTGAACTGTACACTCCTTTGAGTTGAATGCATTACTTTCTGTTCAATGCATTTTGTGATAAGTTTCTGTACATAACTACTCAGAGTGATGTGGAACTGTATAGATATTGCATGTAGAGTGCTAGGTGGCATGGAATACTCCAATTCAAGTTGAATTCAGTAACCTACCTGGTACCATTTACAGTGGAACAGCCATTGACTTTGTTTAATTCTGCAAAGACTAATGTTCCAATGTGTAGAGAAGGTAACGTTACTGAAAGTAACTTCTGGAGCATAGGTAGCACACTCATAAAATTGGTTGCAGACAACTCTAAATCATATGGTTAGTGTAATACCAAAGTTTACATCATGTTAGCAGATAGTAGTTCTCAGCAAAATTGAACTGTACACTCCTTTGAGTTGAATGCATTACTTTCTGTTCAATGCATTTTGTGATGAGTTTCTGTACATAACTACTCAGACTGATGTGGAACTGTATAGATATTGCATGTAGAGTGCTAGGTGGCATGGAATACTCCAATGCAAGTTGAATTCAGTAACCTACCTGGTACCATTTACAGTGGAACAGCCATTGACTTGGTTTAATTCTGCAAAGACTAAAGTTCCAATGTGTAGAGAAGGTAACGTTACTGAAAGTAACTTCTGGAGCATAGGTAGCACACTGAAAATGTTGGTTGCAGACAACTCTAAATCATATGGTTAGTGTGCTAACAATGTTTACATCATGTTAGCACATAGTACTTATCAGCAAAATTGAACTGTACACTCCTTTGAGTTGAATGCATTACTTTCTGTTCAATGCATTTTGTGATAAGTTTCTGTACATAACTACTCAGACTGATGTGGAACTGTATAGATATTGCATGTAGAGTGCTAGGTGGCATGGAATACTCCAATGCAAGTTGAATTCAGTAACCTACCTGGTACCATTTACAGTGGAACAGCCATTGACTTCGTTTAATTCTGCAAAGACTAAAGTTCCAATGTGTAGAGAAGGTAACGTTACTGAAAGTAACTTCTGGAGCATAGGTAGCACACTCATAAAATTGGTTGCAGGCAACTCTAAATCATATGGTTAGTGTGCTACCAAAGTTTACATCATGTTAGCAGATAGTAGTTCTCAGCAAAATTGAACTGTACACTCCTTTGAGTTGAATGCATTACTTTCTGTTCAATGCATTTTGTGATAAGTTTCTGTACATAACTACTCAGACTGATGTGGAACTGTATAGATATTGCATGTAGAGTGCTAGGTGGCATGGAATACTCCAATGCAAGTTGAATTCAGTAACCTAGCTGGTACCATTTACAGTGGAACAGCCATTGACTTGGTTTACTTCTAGAAAGACTAAAGTTCCAATGTGTGGAGAAGGTAACGTTACTGAAAGTAACTTCTGGAGCATAGGTAGCACACTCAAAAAATTGGTTGCAGACAACTCTAAATCATATGGTTAGTGTGCTAACAATGTTTACATCATGTTAGCACATAGTACTTATCAGCAAAATTGAACTGTACACTCCTTTGAGTTGAATGCATTACATTCTGTTCAATGCATTTTGTGATAAGTTTCTGTACATAACTACTCAGACTGATGTGGAACTGTATAGATATTGCATGTAGAGTGCTAGGTGGCATGGAATACTCCAATGCAAGTTGAATTCAGTAACCTACCTGGTACCATTTACAGTGGAACAGCCATTGACTTGGTTTAATTCTAGAAAGACTAAAGTTCCAATGTGTAGAGAAGGTAACGTTACTGAAAGTAACTTCTGGAGCATAGGTAGCACACTCAAAAAATTGGTTGCAGACAACACTAATTCATATGGTTAGTGTGCTAACAATGTTTACATCATGTTAGCACATAGTACTTATCAGCAAAATTGAACTGTACACTCCTTTGAGTTGAATGCATTACTTTCTGTTCAATGCATTTTGTGATACGTTTCTCTACATAACTACTCAGACTGATGTGGAACTGTATAGATATTGCATGTAGAGTGCTAGGTGGCATGGAATACTCCAATTCAAGTTGAATTCAGTAACCTACCTGGTACCATTTACAGTGGAACAGCCATTGACTTGGTTTAATTCTGCAAAGACTAATGTTCCAATGTGTAGAGAAGGTAACGTTACTGAAAGTAACTTCTGGAGCATAGGTAGCACACTCATAAAATTGGTTGCAGACAACTCTAAATCATATGGTTAGTGTGCTACCAAAGTTTACATCATGTTAGCAGATAGTAGTTCTCATCAAAATTGAACTGTACACTCCTTTGAGTTGAATGCATTACTTTCTGTTCAATGCATTTTGTGATGAGTTTCTGTACATAACTACTCAGACTGATGTGGAACTGTATAGATATTGCATGTAGAGTGCTAGGTGGCATGGAATACTCCAATGCAAGTTGAATTCAGTAACCTACCTGGTACCATTTACAGTGGAACAGCCATTGACTTGGTTTAATTCTGCAAAGACTAAAGTTCCAATGTGTAGAGAAGGTAACGTTACTGAAAGTAACTTCTGGAGCATAGGTAGCACACTCATAAAATTGGTTGCAGACAACTCTAAATCATATGGTTACTGTGCTAACAATGTTTACATCAAATTAGCACATAGTACTTATCAGCAAAATTGAACTGTACACTCCTTTGAGTTGAATGCATTACTTTCTGTTCAATGCATTTTGTGATAAGTTTCTGTACATAACTACTCAGACTGATGTGGAACTGTATAGATATTGCATGTAGAGTGCTAGGTGGCATGGAATACTCCAATGCAAGTTGAATTCAGTAACCTAGCTGGTACCATTTACAGTGGAACAGCCATTGACTTGGTTTACTTCTAGAAAGACTAAAGTTCCAATGTGTGGAGAAGGTAACGTTACTGAAAGTAACTTCTGGAGCATAGGTAGCACACTCAAAAAATTGGTTGCAGACAACTCTAAATCATATGGTTAGTGTGCTAACAATGTTTACATCATGTTAGCACATAGTACTTATCAGCAAAATTGAACTGTACACTCCTTTGAGTTGAATGCATTACATTCTGTTCAATGCATTTTGTGATAAGTTTCTGTACATAACTACTCAGACTGATGTGGAACTGTATAGATATTGCATGTAGAGTGCTAGGTGGCATGGAATACTCCAATGCAAGTTGAATTCAGTAACCTACCTGGTACCATTTACAGTGGAACAGCCATTGACTTGGTTTAATTCTAGAAAGACTAAAGTTCCAATGTGTAGAGAAGGTAACGTTACTGAAAGTAACTTCTGGAGCATAGGTAGCACACTCAAAAAATTGGTTGCAGACAACACTAATTCATATGGTTAGTGTGCTAACAATGTTTACATCATGTTAGCACATAGTACTTATCAGCAAAATTGAACTGTACACTCCTTTGAGTTGAATGCATTACTTTCTGTTCAATGCATTTTGTGATACGTTTCTCTACATAACTACTCAGACTGATGTGGAACTGTATAGATATTGCATGTAGAGTGCTAGGTGGCATGGAATACTCCAATTCAAGTTGAATTCAGTAACCTACCTGGTACCATTTACAGTGGAACAGCCATTGACTTGGTTTAATTCTGCAAAGACTAATGTTCCAATGTGTAGAGAAGGTAACGTTACTGAAAGTAACTTCTGGAGCATAGGTAGCACACTCATAAAATTGGTTGCAGACAACTCTAAATCATATGGTTAGTGTGCTACCAAAGTTTACATCATGTTAGCAGATAGTAGTTCTCATCAAAATTGAACTGTACACTCCTTTGAGTTGAATGCATTACTTTCTGTTCAATGCATTTTGTGATGAGTTTCTGTACATAACTACTCAGACTGATGTGGAACTGTATAGATATTGCATGTAGAGTGCTAGGTGGCATGGAATACTCCAATGCAAGTTGAATTCAGTAACCTACCTGGTACCATTTACAGTGGAACAGCCATTGACTTGGTTTAATTCTGCAAAGACTAAAGTTCCAATGTGTAGAGAAGGTAACGTTACTGAAAGTAACTTCTGGAGCATAGGTAGCACACTCATAAAATTGGTTGCAGACAACTCTAAATCATATGGTTACTGTGCTAACAATGTTTACATCAAATTAGCACATAGTACTTATCAGCAAAATTGAACTGTACACTCCTTTGAGTTGAATGCATTACTTTCTGTTCAATGCATTTTGTGATAAGTTTCTGTACATAACTACTCAGACTGATGTGGAACTGTATAGATATTGCATGTAGAGTGCTAGGTGGCATGGAATACTCCAATGCAAGTTGAATTCAGTAACCTACCTGGTACCATTTACAGTGGAACAGCCATTGACTTGGTTTAAATCTAGAAAGACTAAAGTTCCAATGTGTAGAGAAGGTAACGTTACTGAAAGTAACTTCTGGAGCATAGGTAGCACACTCAAAAAATTGGTTGCAGACAACACTAATTCATATGGTTAGTGTGCTAACAATGTTTACATCATGTTAGCACATAGTAATTATCAGCAAAATTGAACTGTACACTCCTTTGAGTTGAATGCATTACTTTCTGTTCAATGCATTTTGTGATAAGTTTCTGTACATAACTACTCAGACTGATGTGGAACTGTATAGATATTGCATGTAGAGTGCTAGGTGGCATGGAATACTCCAATTCAAGTTGAATTCAGTAACCTACCTGGTACCATTTACAGTGGAACAGCCATTGACTTGGTTAAATTCTGCAAAGACTAATGTTCCAATGTGTAGAGAAGGTAACGTTACTGAAAGTAACTTCTGGAGCATAGGTAGCACACTCATAAAATTGGTTGCAGACAACTCTAAATCATATGGTTAGTGTGCTACCACAGTTTACACCATGTTAGCAGATAGTAGTTCTCAGCAAAATTGAACTGTACACTCCTTTGAGTTGAATGCATTAGATTCTGTTCAATGCATTTTGTGATAAGTTTCTGTACATAACTACTCAGACTGATGTGGAACTGTATAGATATTGCATGTAGAGTGCTAGGTGGCATGGAATACTCCAATGCAAGTTAAATTCAGTAACCTACCTGGTACCATTTACAGTGGAACAGCCATTGACTTGGTTTAATTCTAGAAAGACTAAAGTTCCAATGTGTAGAGAAGGTAACGTTACTGAAAGTAACTTCTGGAGCATAGGTAGCACACTCAAAAAATTGGTTGCAGACAACACTAATTCATATGGTTAGTGTGCTAACAATGTTTACATCATGTTAGCACATAGTACTTATCAGCAAAATTGAACTGTACACTCCTTTGAGTTGAATGCATTACTTTCTGTTCAATGCATTTTGTGATAAGTTTCTGTACATAACTACTCAGAGTGATGTGGAACTGTATAGATATTGCATGTAGAGTGCTAGGTGGCATGGAATACTCCAATTCAAGTTGAATTCAGTAACCTACCTGGTACCATTTACAGTGGAACAGCCATTGACTTTGTTTAATTCTGCAAAGACTAATGTTCCAATGTGTAGAGAAGGTAACGTTACTGAAAGTAACTTCTGGAGCATAGGTAGCACACTCATAAAATTGGTTGCAGACAACTCTAAATCACATGGTTAGTGTGCTACCAAAGTTTACATCATGTTAGCAGATAGTAGTTCTCAGCAAAATTGAACTGTACACTCCTTTGAGTTGAATGCATTACTTTCTGTTCAATGCATTTTGTGATGAGTTTCTGTACATAACTACTCAGACTGATGTGGAACTGTATAGATATTGCATGTAGAGTGCTAGGTGGCATGGAATACTCCAATGCAAGTTGAATTCAGTAACCTACCTGGTACCATTTACAGTGGAACAGCCATTGACTTGGTTTAATTCTGCAAAGACTAAAGTGTAATACCAAAGTTTACATCATGTTAGCAGATACTAGTTCTCAGCAAAATTGAACTGTACACTCCTTTGAGTTGAATGCATTACTTTCTGTTCAATGCATTTTGTGATAAGTTTCTGTACATAACTACTCAGACTGATGTGGAACTGTATAGATATTGCATGTAGAGTGCTAGGTGGCATGGAATACTCCAATGCAAGTTGAATTCAGTAACCTAGCTGGTACCATTTACAGTGGAACAGCCATTGACTTGGTTTAAATCTAGAAAGACTAAAGTTCCAATGTGTAGAGAAGGTAACGTTACTGAAAGTAACTTCTGGAGCATAGGTAGCACACTCAAAAAATTGGTTGCAGACAACTCTAAATCATATGGTTAGTGTGCTAACAATGTTTACATCATGTTAGCACATAGTACTTATCAGCAAAATTGAACTGTACACTCCTTTGAGTTGATTGCATTACTTTCTGTTCAATGCATTTTGTGATAAGTTTCTGTACATAACTACTCAGAGTGATGTGGAACTGTATAGATATTGCATGTAGAGTGCTAGGTGGCATGGAATACTCCAATGCAAGTTGAATTCAGTAACCTACCTGGTACCATTTACAGTGGAACAGCCATTGACTTGGTTAAATTCTGCAAAGACTAAAGTTCCAATGTGTAGAGAAGGTAACGTTACTGAAAGTAACTTCTGGAGCATAGGTAGCACACTCATAAAATTGGTTGCAGACAACTCTAAATCATATGGTTAGTGTGCTACCAAAGTTTACACCATGTTAGCAGATAGTAGTTCTCAGCAAAATTGAACTGTACACTCCTTTGAGTTGAATGCATTACATTCTGTTCAATGCATTTTGTGATAAGTTTCTGTACATAACTACTCAGACTGATGTGGAACTGTATAGATATTGCATGTAGAGTGCTAGGTGGCATGGAATACTCCAATGCAAGTTAAATTCAGTAACCTACCTGGTACCATTTACAGTGGAACAGCCATTGACTTGGTTTAATTCTAGAAAGACTAAAGTTCCAATGTGTAGAGAAGGTAACGTTACTGAAAGTAACTTCTGGAGCATAGGTAGCACACTCAAAAAATTGGTTGCAGACAACACTAATTCATATGGTTAGTGTGCTAACAATGTTTACATCATGTTAGCACATAGTACTTATCAGCAAAATTGAACTGTACACTCCTTTGAGTTGAATGCATTACTTTCTGTTCAATGCATTTTGTGATAAGTTTCTGTACATAACTACTCAGACTGATGTGGAACTGTATAGATATTGCATGTAGAGTGCTAGGTGGCATGGAATACTCCAATTCAAGTTGAATTCAGTAACCTACCTGGTACCATTTACAGTGGAACAGCCATTGACTTTGTTTAATTCTGCAAAGACTAATGTTCCAATGTGTAGAGAAGGTAACGTTACTGAAAGTAACTTCTGGAGCATAGGTAGCACACTCATAAAATTGGTTGCAGACAACTCTAAATCATATGGTTAGTGTGCTACCAAAGTTTACATCATGTTAGCAGATAGTAGTTCTCAGCAAAATTGAACTGTACACTCCTTTGAGTTGAATGCATTACTTTCTGTTCAATGCATTTTGTGATGAGTTTCTGTACATAACTACTCAGACGGATGTGGAACTGTATAGATATTGCATGTAGAGTGCTAGGTGGCATGGAATACTCCAATGCAAGTTGAATTCAGTAACCTACCTGGTACCATTTACAGTGGAAGAGCCATTGACTTGGTTAAATTCTGCAAAGACTAAAGTTCCAATGTGTAGAGAAGGTAACGTTACTGAAAGTAACTTCTGGAGCATAGGTAGCACACTCATAAAATTGGTTGCAGACAACTCTAAATCATATGGTTAGTGTGCTACCAAAGTTTACACCATGTTAGCAGATAGTAGTTCTCAGCAAAATTGAACTGTACACTCCTTTGAGTTGAATGCATTACATTCTGTTCAATGCATTTTGTGATAAGTTTCTGTACATAACTACTCAGACTGATGTGGAACTGTATAGATATTGCATGTAGAGTGCTAGGTGGCATGGAATACTCCAATGCAAGTTAAATTCAGTAACCTACCTGGTACCATTTACAGTGGAACAGCCATTGACTTGGTTTAATTCTAGAAAGACTAAAGTTCCAATGTGTAGAGAAGGTAACGTTACTGAAAGTAACTTCTGGAGCATAGGTAGCACACTCAAAAAATTGGTTGCAGACAACACTAATTCATATGGTTAGTGTGCTAACAATGTTTACATCATGTTAGCACATAGTACTTATCAGCAAAATTGAACTGTACACTCCTTTGAGTTGAATGCATTACTTTCTGTTCAATGCATTTTGTGATAAGTTTCTGTACATAACTACTCAGAGTGATGTGGAACTGTATAGATATTGCATGTAGAGTGCTAGGTGGCATGGAATACTCCAATTCAAGTTGAATTCAGTAACCTACCTGGTACCATTTACAGTGGAACAGCCATTGACTTTGTTTAATTCTGCAAAGACTAATGTTCCAATGTGTAGAGAAGGTAACGTTACTGAAAGTAACTTCTGGAGCATAGGTAGCACACTCATAAAATTGGTTGCAGACAACTCTAGATCACATGGTTAGTGTGCTACCAAAGTTTACATCATGTTAGCAGATAGTAGTTCTCAGCAAAATTGAACTGTACACTCCTTTGAGTTGAATGCATTACTTTCTGTTCAATGCATTTTGTGATGAGTTTCTGTACATAACTACTCAGACTGATGTGGAACTGTATAGATATTGCATGTAGAGTGCTAGGTGGCATGGAATACTCCAATGCAAGTTGAATTCAGTAACCTACCTGGTACCATTTACAGTGGAACAGCCATTGACTTGGTTTAATTCTGCAAAGACTAAAGTGTAATACCAAAGTTTACATCATGTTAGCAGATACTAGTTCTCAGCAAAATTGAACTGTACACTCCTTTGAGTTGAATGCATTACTTTCTGTTCAATGCATTTTGTGATAAGTTTCTGTACATAACTACTCAGACTGATGTGGAACTGTATAGATATTGCATGTAGAGTGCTAGGTGGCATGGAATACTCCAATGCAAGTTGAATTCAGTAACCTAGCTGGTACCATTTACAGTGGAACAGCCATTGACTTGGTTTAAATCTAGAAAGACTAAAGTTCCAATGTGTAGAGAAGGTAACGTTACTGAAAGTAACTTCTGGAGCATAGGTAGCACACTCAAAAAATTGGTTGCAGACAACTCTAAATCATATGGTTAGTGTGCTAACAATGTTTACATCATGTTAGCACATAGTACTTATCAGCAAAATTGAACTGTACACTCCTTTGAGTTGATTGCATTACTTTCTGTTCAATGCATTTTGTGATAAGTTTCTGTACATAACTACTCAGAGTGATGTGGAACTGTATAGATATTGCATGTAGAGTGCTAGGTGGCATGGAATACTCCAATGCAAGTTGAATTCAGTAACCTACCTGGTACCATTTACAGTGGAACAGCCATTGACTTGGTTAAATTCTGCAAAGACTAAAGTTCCAATGTGTAGAGAAGGTAACGTTACTGAAAGTAACTTCTGGAGCATAGGTAGCACACTCATAAAATTGGTTGCAGACAACTCTAAATCATATGGTTAGTGTGCTACCAAAGTTTACACCATGTTAGCAGATAGTAGTTCTCAGCAAAATTGAACTGTACACTCCTTTGAGTTGAATGCATTACATTCTGTTCAATGCATTTTGTGATAAGTTTCTGTACATAACTACTCAGACTGATGTGGAACTGTATAGATATTGCATGTAGAGTGCTAGGTGGCATGGAATACTCCAATGCAAGTTAAATTCAGTAACCTACCTGGTACCATTTACAGTGGAACAGCCATTGACTTGGTTTAATTCTAGAAAGACTAAAGTTCCAATGTGTAGAGAAGGTAACGTTACTGAAAGTAACTTCTGGAGCATAGGTAGCACACTCAAAAAATTGGTTGCAGACAACACTAATTCATATGGTTAGTGTGCTAACAATGTTTACATCATGTTAGCACATAGTACTTATCAGCAAAATTGAACTGTACACTCCTTTGAGTTGAATGCATTACTTTCTGTTCAATGCATTTTGTGATAAGTTTCTGTACATAACTACTCAGACTGATGTGGAACTGTATAGATATTGCATGTAGAGTGCTAGGTGGCATGGAATACTCCAATTCAAGTTGAATTCAGTAACCTACCTGGTACCATTTACAGTGGAACAGCCATTGACTTTGTTTAATTCTGCAAAGACTAATGTTCCAATGTGTAGAGAAGGTAACGTTACTGAAAGTAACTTCTGGAGCATAGGTAGCACACTCATAAAATTGGTTGCAGACAACTCTAAATCATATGGTTAGTGTGCTACCAAAGTTTACATCATGTTAGCAGATAGTAGTTCTCAGCAAAATTGAACTGTACACTCCTTTGAGTTGAATGCATTACTTTCTGTTCAATGCATTTTGTGATGAGTTTCTGTACATAACTACTCAGACGGATGTGGAACTGTATAGATATTGCATGTAGAGTGCTAGGTGGCATGGAATACTCCAATGCAAGTTGAATTCAGTAACCTACCTGGTACCATTTACAGTGGAACAGCCATTGACTTGGTTTAATTCTGCAAAGACTAAAGTTCCAATGTGTAGAGAAGGTAACGTTACTGAAAGTAACTTCTGGAGCATAGGTAGCACACTCATAAAATTGGTTGCAGACAACTCTAAATCATATGGTTAGTGTAATACCAAAGTTTACATCATGTTAGCAGATACTAGTTCTCAGCAAAATTGAACTGTACACTCCTTTGAGTTGAATGCATTACTTTCTGTTCAATGCATTTTGTGATAAGTTTCTGTACATAACTACTCAGACTGATGTGGAACTGTATAGATATTGCATGTAGAGTGCTAGGTGGCATGGAATACTCCAATGCAAGTTGAATTCAGTAACCTAGCTGGTACCATTTACAGTGGAACAGCCATTGACTTGGTTTAATTCTGTAAAGTCTAAAGTTCCAATGAGTAGAGAAGGTAATGCTACTGAAAGTAACTTCAGTAGCATAGGTAGCACACTCAAAAAATTGGTTGCAGACAACTCTAAATCATATGGTTAGTGTGCTAACAATGTTTACATCATGTTAGCACATAGTACTTATCAGCAAAATTGAACTGTACACTCCTTTGAGTTGAATGCATTACTTTCTGTTCAATGCATTTTGTGATAAGTTTCTGTACATAACTACTCAGACTGATGTGGAACTGTATAGATATTGCATGTAGAGTGCTAGGTGGCATGGAATACTCCAATGCAAGTTGAATTCAGTAACCTACCTGGTACCATTTACAGTGGAACAGCCATTGACTTCGTTTAATTCTGCAAAGACTAAAGTTCCAATGTGTAGAGAAGGTAACGTTACTGAAAGTAACTTCTGGAGCATAGGTAGCACACTCATAAAATTGGTTGCAGGCAACTCTAAATCATATGGTTAGTGTGCTACCAAAGTTTACATCATGTTAGCAGATAGTAGTTCTCAGCAAAATTGAACTGTACACTCCTTTGAGTTGAATGCATTACTTTCTGTTCAATGCATTTTGTGATAAGTTTCTGTACATAACTACTCAGACTGATGTGGAACTGTATAGATATTGCATGTAGAGTGCTAGGTGGCATGGAATACTCCAATGCAAGTTGAATTCAGTAACCTAGCTGGTACCATTTACAGTGGAACAGCCATTGACTTGGTTTAATTCTAGAAAGACTAAAGTTCCAATGTGTGGAGAAGGTAACGTTACTGAAAGTAACTTCTGGAGCATAGGTAGCACACTCAAAAAATTGGTTGCAGACAACTCTAAATCATATGGTTAGTGTGCTAACAATGTTTACATCATGTTAGCACATAGTACTTATCAGCAAAATTGAACTGTACACTCCTTTGAGTTGAATGCATTACTTTCTGTTCAATGCATTTTGTGATTAGTTTCTGTACATAACTACTCAGACTGATGTGGAACTGTATAGCTATTGCATGTAGAGTGCTAGGTGGCATGGAATACTCCAATGCAAGTTGAATTCAGTAACCTAGCTGGTACCATTTACAGTGGAACAGCCATTGACTTGGTTTAATTCTGTAAAGTCTAAAGTTCCAATGAGTAGAGAAGGTAATGCTACTGAAAGTAACTTCAGTAGCATAGGTAGCACACTCATAAAATTGGTTGCAGACAACTCTAAATCATATGGTTACTGTGCTAACAATGTTTACATCAAATTAGCACATAGTACTTATCAGCAAAATTGAACTGTACACTCCTTTGAGTTGAATGCATTACTTTCTGTTCAATGCATTTTGTGATAAGTTTCTGTACATAACTACTCAGACTGATGTGGAACTGTATAGATATTGCATGTAGAGTGCTAGGTGGCATGGAATACTCCAATGCAAGTTGAATTCAGTAACCTACCTGGTACCATTTACAGTGGAACAGCCATTGACTTGGTTTAAATCTAGAAAGACTAAAGTTCCAATGTGTAGAGAAGGTAACGTTACTGAAAGTAACTTCTGGAGCATAGGTAGCACACTCAAAAAATTGGTTGCAGACAACTCTAAATCATATGGTTAGTGTGCTAACAATGTTTACATCATGTTAGCACATAGTACTTATCAGCAAAATTGAACTGTACACTCCTTTGAGTTGATTGCATTACTTTCTGTTCAATGCATTTTGTGATAAGTTTCTGTACATAACTACTCAGAGTGATGTGGAACTGTATAGATATTGCATGTAGAGTGCTAGGTGGCATGGAATACTCCAATGCGAGTTGAATTCAGTAACCTACCTGGTACCATTTACAGTGGAACAGCCATTGACTTGGTTAAATTCTGCAAAGACTAAAGTTCCAATGTGTAGAGAAGGTAACGTTACTGAAAGTAACTTCTGGAGCATAGGTAGCACACTCATAAAATTGGTTGCAGACAACTCTAAATCATATGGTTAGTGTGCTACCAAAGTTTACACCATGTTAGCAGATAGTAGTTCTCAGCAAAATTGAACTGTACACTCCTTTGAGTTGAATGCATTACATTCTGTTCAATGCATTTTGTGATAAGTTTCTGTACATAACTACTCAGACTGATGTGGAACTGTATAGATTTTGCATGTAGAGTGCTAGGTGGCATGGAATACTCCAATGCAAGTTAAATTCAGTAACCTACCTGGTACCATTTACAGTGGAACAGCCATTGACTTGGTTTAATTCTAGAAAGACTAAAGTTCCAATGTGTGGAGAAGGTAACGTTACTGAAAGTAACTTCTGGAGCATAGGTAGCACACTCAAAAAATTGGTTGCAGACAACTCTAAATCATATGGTTAGTGTGCTAACAATGTTTACATCATGTTAGCACATAGTACTTATCAGCAAAATTGAACTGTACACTCCTTTGAGTTGAATGCATTACTTTCTGTTCAATGCATTTTGTGATTAGTTTCTGTACATAACTACTCAGACTGATGTGGAACTGTATAGCTATTGCATGTAGAGTGCTAGGTGGCATGGAATACTCCAATGCAAGTTGAATTCAGTAACCTAGCTGGTACCATTTACAGTGGAACAGCCATTGACTTGGTTTAATTCTGTAAAGTCTAAAGTTCCAATGAGTAGAGAAGGTAATGCTACTGAAAGTAACTTCAGTAGCATAGGTAGCACACTCATAAAATTGGTTGCAGACAACTCTAAATCATATGGTTACTGTGCTAACAATGTTTACATCAAATTAGCACATAGTACTTATCAGCAAAATTGAACTGTACACTCCTTTGAGTTGAATGCATTACTTTCTGTTCAATGCATTTTGTGATAAGTTTCTGTACATAACTACTCAGACTGATGTGGAACTGTATAGATATTGCATGTAGAGTGCTAGGTGGCATGGAATACTCCAATGCAAGTTGAATTCAGTAACCTACCTGGTACCATTTACAGTGGAACAGCCATTGACTTGGTTTAAATCTAGAAAGACTAAAGTTCCAATGTGTAGAGAAGGTAACGTTACTGAAAGTAACTTCTGGAGCATAGGTAGCACACTCATAAAATTGGTTGCAGACAACTCTAAATCATATGGTTAGTGTGCTACCAAAGTTTACACCATGTTAGCAGATAGTAGTTCTCAGCAAAATTGAACTGTACACTCCTTTGAGTTGAATGCATTACATTCTGTTCAATGCATTTTGTGATAAGTTTCTGTACATAACTACTCAGACTGATGTGGAACTGTATAGATTTTGCATGTAGAGTGCTAGGTGGCATGGAATACTCCAATGCAAGTTAAATTCAGTAACCTACCTGGTACCATTTACAGTGGAACAGCCATTGACTTGGTTTAATTCTAGAAAGACTAAAGTTCCAATGTGTAGAGAAGGTAACGTTACTGAAAGTAACTTCTGGAGCATAGGTAGCACACTCAAAAAATTGGTTGCAGACAACACTAATTCATATGGTTAGTGTGCTAACAATGTTTACATCATGTTAGCACATAGTACTTATCAGCAAAATTGAACTGTACACTCCTTTGAGTTGAATGCATTACTTTCTGTTCAATGCATTTTGTGATAAGTTTCTGTACATAACTACTCAGACTGATGTGGAACTGTATAGATATTGCATGTAGAGTGCTAGGTGGCATGGAATACTCCAATTCAAGTTGAATTCAGTAACCTACCTGGTACCATTTACAGTGGAACAGCCATTGACTTTGTTTAATTCTGCAAAGACTAATGTTCCAATGTGTAGAGAAGGTAACGTTACTGAAAGTAACTTCTGGAGCATAGGTAGCACACTCATAAAATTGGTTGCAGACAACTCTAAATCATATGGTTAGTGTGCTACCAAAGTTTACATCATGTTAGCAGATAGTAGTTCTCAGCAAAATTGAACTGTACACTCCTTTGAGTTGAATGCATTACTTTCTGTTCAATGCATTTTGTGATGAGTTTCTGTACATAACTACTCAGACGGATGTGGAACTGTATAGATATTGCATGTAGAGTGCTAGGTGGCATGGAATACTCCAATGCAAGTTGAATTCAGTAACCTACCTGGTACCATTTACAGTGGAACAGCCATTGACTTGGTTTAATTCTGCAAAGACTAAAGTTCCAATGTGTAGAGAAGGTAACGTTACTGAAAGTAACTTCTGGAGCATAGGTAGCACACTCATAAAATTGGTTGCAGACAACTCTAAATCATATGGTTAGTGTAATACCAAAGTTTACATCATGTTAGCAGATACTAGTTCTCAGCAAAATTGAACTGTACACTCCTTTGAGTTGAATGCATTACTTTCTGTTCAATGCATTTTGTGATAAGTTTCTGTACATAACTACTCAGACTGATGTGGAACTGTATAGATATTGCATGTAGAGTGCTAGGTGGCATGGAATACTCCAATGCAAGTTGAATTCAGTAACCTAGCTGGTACCATTTACAGTGGAACAGCCATTGACTTGGTTTAATTCTGTAAAGTCTAAAGTTCCAATGAGTAGAGAAGGTAATGCTACTGAAAGTAACTTCAGTAGCATAGGTAGCACACTCAAAAAATTGGTTGCAGACAACTCTAAATCATATGGTTAGTGTGCTAACAATGTTTACATCATGTTAGCACATAGTACTTATCAGCAAAATTGAACTGTACACTCCTTTGAGTTGAATGCATTACTTTCTGTTCAATGCATTTTGTGATAAGTTTCTGTACATAACTACTCAGACTGATGTGGAACTGTATAGATATTGCATGTAGAGTGCTAGGTGGCATGGAATACTCCAATGCAAGTTGAATTCAATAACCTACCTGGTACCATTTACAGTGGAACAGCCATTGACTTCGTTTAATTCTGCAAAGACTAAAGTTCCAATGTGTAGAGAAGGTAACGTTACTGAAAGTAACTTCTGGAGCATAGGTAGCACACTCATAAAATTGGTTGCAGGCAACTCTAAATCATATGGTTAGTGTGCTACCAAAGTTTACATCATGTTAGCAAATAGTAGTTCTCAGCAAAATTGAACTGTACACTCCTTTGAGTTGAATGCATTACTTTCTGTTCAATGCATTTTGTGATAAGTTTCTGTACATAACTACTCAGACTGATGTGGAACTGTATAGATATTGCATGTAGAGTGCTAGGTGGCATGGAATACTCCAATGCAAGTTGAATTCAGTAACCTACCTGGTACCATTTACAGTGGAACAGCCATTGACTTGGTTAAATTCTGCAAAGACTAAAGTTCCAATGTGTAGAGAAGGTAACGTTACTGAAAGTAACTTCTGGAGCATAGGTAGCACACTCATAAAATTGGTTGCAGGCAACTCTAAATCATATGGTTAGTGTGCTACCAAAGTTTACATCATGTTAGCAGATAGTAGTTCTCAGCAAAATTGAACTGTACACTCCTTTGAGTTGAATGCATTACTTTCTGTTCAATGCATTTTGTGATAAGTTTCTGTACATAACTACTCAGACTGATGTGGAACTGTATAGCTATTGCATGTAGAGTGCTAGGTGGCATGGAATACTCCAATGCAAGTTGAATTCAGTAACCTAGCTGGTACCATTTACAGTGGAACAGCCATTGACTTGGTTTAATTCTGTAAAGTCTAAAGTTCCAATGAGTAGAGAAGGTAATGCTACTGAAAGTAACTTCAGTAGCATAGGTAGCACACTCATAAAATTGGTTGCAGACAACTCTAAATCATATGGTTACTGTGCTAACAATGTTTACATCAAATTAGCACATAGTACTTATCAGCAAAATTGAACTGTACACTCCTTTGAGTTGAATGCATTACTTTCTGTTCAATGCATTTTGTGATAAGTTTCTGTACATAACTACTCAGACTGATGTGGAACTGTATAGATATTGCATGTAGAGTGCTAGGTGGCATGGAATACTCCAATGCAAGTTGAATTCAGTAACCTACCTGGTACCATTTACAGTGGAACAGCCATTGACTTGGTTTAAATCTAGAAAGACTAAAGTTCCAATGTGTAGAGAAGGTAACGTTACTGAAAGTAACTTCTGGAGCATAGGTAGCACACTCAAAAAATTGGTTGCAGACAACTCTAAATCATATGGTTAGTGTGCTAACAATGTTTACATCATGTTAGCACATAGTACTTATCAGCAAAATTGAACTGTACACTCCTTTGAGTTGATTGCATTACTTTCTGTTCAATGCATTTTGTGATAAGTTTCTGTACATAACTACTCAGAGTGATGTGGAACTGTATAGATATTGCATGTAGAGTGCTAGGTGGCATGGAATACTCCAATGCAAGTTGAATTCAGTAACCTACCTGGTACCATTTACAGTGGAACAGCCATTGACTTGGTTTAATTCTGCAAAGACTAAAGTTCCAATGTGTAGAGAAGGTAACGTTACTGAAAGTAACTTCTGGAGCATAGGTAGCACACTCATAAAATTGGTTGCAGACAACTCTAAATCATATGGTTAGTGTGCTACCAAAGTTTACACCATGTTAGCAGATAGTAGTTCTCAGCAAAATTGAACTGTACACTCCTTTGAGTTGAATGCATTACATTCTGTTCAATGCATTTTGTGATAAGTTTCTGTACATAACTACTCAGACTGATGTGGAACTGTATAGATTTTGCATGTAGAGTGCTAGGTGGCATGGAATACTCCAATGCAAGTTAAATTCAGTAACCTACCTGGTACCATTTACAGTGGAACAGCCATTGACTTGGTTTAATTCTAGAAAGACTAAAGTTCCAATGTGTGGAGAAGGTAACGTTACTGAAAGTAACTTCTGGAGCATAGGTAGCACACTCAAAAAATTGGTTGCAGACAACTCTAAATCATATGGTTAGTGTGCTAACAATGTTTACATCATGTTAGCACATAGTACTTATCAGCAAAATTGAACTGTACACTCCTTTGAGTTGAATGCATTACTTTCTGTTCAATGCATTTTGTGATTAGTTTCTGTACATAACTACTCAGACTGATGTGGAACTGTATAGCTATTGCATGTAGAGTGCTAGGTGGCATGGAATACTCCAATGCAAGTTGAATTCAGTAACCTAGCTGGTACCATTTACAGTGGAACAGCCATTGACTTGGTTTAATTCTGTAAAGTCTAAAGTTCCAATGAGTAGAGAAGGTAATGCTACTGAAAGTAACTTCAGTAGCATAGGTAGCACACTCATAAAATTGGTTGCAGACAACTCTAAATCATATGGTTACTGTGCTAACAATGTTTACATCAAATTAGCACATAGTACTTATCAGCAAAATTGAACTGTACACTCCTTTGAGTTGAATGCATTACTTTCTGTTCAATGCATTTTGTGATAAGTTTCTGTACATAACTACTCAGACTGATGTGGAACTGTATAGATATTGCATGTAGAGTGCTAGGTGGCATGGAATACTCCAATGCAAGTTGAATTCAGTAACCTACCTGGTACCATTTACAGTGGAACAGCCATTGACTTGGTTTAAATCTAGAAAGACTAAAGTTCCAATGTGTAGAGAAGGTAACGTTACTGAAAGTAACTTCTGGAGCATAGGTAGCACACTCAAAAAATTGGTTGCAGACAACTCTAAATCATATGGTTAGTGTGCTAACAATGTTTACATCATGTTAGCACATAGTACTTATCAGCAAAATTGAACTGTACACTCCTTTGAGTTGATTGCATTACTTTCTGTTCAATGCATTTTGTGATAAGTTTCTGTACATAACTACTCAGAGTGATGTGGAACTGTATAGATATTGCATGTAGAGTGCTAGGTGGCATGGAATACTCCAATGCAAGTTGAATTCAGTAACCTACCTGGTACCATTTACAGTGGAACAGCCATTGACTTGGTTAAATTCTGCAAAGACTAAAGTTCCAATGTGTAGAGAAGGTAACGTTACTGAAAGTAACTTCTGGAGCATAGGTAGCACACTCATAAAATTGGTTGCAGACAACTCTAAATCATATGGTTAGTGTGCTACCAAAGTTTACACCATGTTAGCAGATAGTAGTTCTCAGCAAAATTGAACTGTACACTCCTTTGAGTTGAATGCATTACATTCTGTTCAATGCATTTTGTGATAAGTTTCTGTACATAACTACTCAGACTGATGTGGAACTGTATAGATTTTGCATGTAGAGTGCTAGGTGGCATGGAATACTCCAATGCAAGTTAAATTCAGTAACCTACCTGGTACCATTTACAGTGGAACAGCCATTGACTTGGTTTAATTCTAGAAAGACTAAAGTTCCAATGTGTAGAGAAGGTAACGTTACTGAAAGTAACTTCTGGAGCATAGGTAGCACACTCAAAAAATTGGTTGCAGACAACACTAATTCATATGGTTAGTGTGCTAACAATGTTTACATCATGTTAGCACATAGTACTTATCAGCAAAATTGAACTGTACACTCCTTTGAGTTGAATGCATTACTTTCTGTTCAATGCATTTTGTGATAAGTTTCTGTACATAACTACTCAGAGTGATGTGGAACTGTATAGATATTGCATGTAGAGTGCTAGGTGGCATGGAATACTCCAATGCAAGTTGAATTCAGTAACCTACCTGGTACCATTTACAGTGGAACAGCCATTGACTTGGTTAAATTCTGCAAAGACTAAAGTTCCAATGTGTAGAGAAGGTAACGTTACTGAAAGTAACTTCTGGAGCATAGGTAGCACACTCATAAAATTGGTTGCAGACAACTCTAAGTCATATGGTTAGTGTGCTACCAAAGTTTACACCATGTTAGCAGATAGTAGTTCTCAGCAAAATTGAACTGTACACTCCTTTGAGTTGAATGCATTACATTCTGTTCAATGCATTTTGTGATAAGTTTCTGTACATAACTACTCAGACTGATGTGGAACTGTATAGATATTGCATGTAGAGTGCTAGGTGGCATGGAATACTCCAATGCAAGTTAAATTCAGTAACCTACCTGGTACCATTTACAGTGGAACAGCCATTGACTTGGTTTAATTCTAGAAAGACTAAAGTTCCAATGTGTAGAGAAGGTAACGTTACTGAAAGTAACTTCTGGAGCATAGGAAGCACACTCAAAAAATTGGTTGCAGACAACACTAATTCATATGGTTAGTGTGCTAACAATGTTTACATCATGTTAGCACATTGTACTTATCAGCAAAATTGAACTGTACACTCCTTTGAGTTGAATGCATTACTTTCTGTTCAATGCATTTTGTGATAAGTTTCTGTACATAACTACTCAGACTGATGTGGAACTGTATAGATATTGCATGTAGAGTGCTAGGTGGCATGGAATACTCCAATTCAAGTTGAATTCAGTAACCTACCTGGTACCATTTACAGTGGAACAGCCATTGACTTTGTTTAATTCTGCAAAGACTAATGTTCCAATGTGTAGAGAAGGTAACGTTACTGAAAGTAACTTCTGGAGCATAGGTAGCACACTCATAAAATTGGTTGCAGACAACTCTAAATCATATGGTTAGTGTGCTACCAAAGTTTACATCATGTTAGCAGATAGTAGTTCTCAGCAAAATTGAACTGTACACTCCTTTGAGTTGAATGCATTACTTTCTGTTCAATGCATTTTGTGATGAGTTTCTGTACATAACTACTCAGACGGATGTGGAACTGTATAGATATTGCATGTAGAGTGCTAGGTGGCATGGAATACTCCAATGCAAGTTGAATTCAGTAACCTACCTGGTACCATTTACAGTGGAACAGCCATTGACTTGGTTTAATTCTGCAAAGACTAAAGTTCCAATGTGTAGAGAAGGTAACGTTACTGAAAGTAACTTCTGGAGCATAGGTAGCACACTCATAAAATTGGTTGCAGACAACTCTAAATCATATGGTTAGTGTAATACCAAAGTTTACATCATGTTAGCAGATACTAGTTCTCAGCAAAATTGAACTGTACACTCCTTTGAGTTGAATGCATTACTTTCTGTTCAATGCATTTTGTGATAAGTTTCTGTACATAACTACTCAGACTGATGTGGAACTGTATAGATATTGCATGTAGAGTGCTAGGTGGCATGGAATACTCCAATGCAAGTTGAATTCAGTAACCTAGCTGGTACCATTTACAGTGGAACAGCCATTGACTTGGTTTAATTCTGTAAAGTCTAAAGTTCCAATGAGTAGAGAAGGTAATGCTACTGAAAGTAACTTCAGTAGCATAGGTAGCACACTCAAAAAATTGGTTGCAGACAACTCTAAATCATATGGTTAGTGTGCTAACAATGTTTACATCATGTTAGCACATAGTACTTATCAGCAAAATTGAACTGTACACTCCTTTGAGTTGAATGCATTACTTTCTGTTCAATGCATTTTGTGATAAGTTTCTGTACATAACTACTCAGACTGATGTGGAACTGTATAGATATTGCATGTAGAGTGCTAGGTGGCATGGAATACTCCAATGCAAGTTGAATTCAATAACCTACCTGGTACCATTTACAGTGGAACAGCCATTGACTTCGTTTAATTCTGCAAAGACTAAAGTTCCAATGTGTAGAGAAGGTAACGTTACTGAAAGTAACTTCTGGAGCATAGGTAGCACACTCATAAAATTGGTTGCAGGCAACTCTAAATCATATGGTTAGTGTGCTACCAAAGTTTACATCATGTTAGCAGATAGTAGTTCTCAGCAAAATTGAACTGTACACTCCTTTGAGTTGAATGCATTACTTTCTGTTCAATGCATTTTGTGATAAGTTTCTGTACATAACTACTCAGACTGATGTGGAACTGTATAGATATTGCATGTAGAGTGCTAGGTGGCATGGAATACTCCAATGCAAGTTGAATTCAGTAACCTACCTGGTACCATTTACAGTGGAACAGCCATTGACTTGGTTAAATTCTGCAAAGACTAAAGTTCCAATGTGTAGAGAAGGTAACGTTACTGAAAGTAACTTCTGGAGCATAGGTAGCACACTCATAAAATTGGTTGCAGGCAACTCTAAATCATATGGTTAGTGTGCTACCAAAGTTTACATCATGTTAGCAGATAGTAGTTCTCAGCAAAATTGAACTGTACACTCCTTTGAGTTGAATGCATTACTTTCTGTTCAATGCATTTTGTGATAAGTTTCTGTACATAACTACTCAGACTGATGTGGAACTGTATAGATATTGCATGTAGAGTGCTAGGTGGCATGGAATACTCCAATGCAAGTTGAATTCAGTAACCTACCTGGTACCATTTACAGTGGAACAGCCATTGACTTCGTTTAATTCTGCAAAGACTAAAGTTCCAATGTGTAGAGAAGGTAACGTTACTGAAAGTAACTTCTGGAGCATAGGTAGCACACTCATAAAATTGGTTGCAGGCAACTCTAAATCATATGGTTAGTGTGCTACCAAAGTTTACATCATGTTAGCAGATAGTAGTTCTCAGCAAAATTGAACTGTACACTCCTTTGAGTTGAATGCATTACTTTCTGTTCAATGCATTTTGTGATAAGTTTCTGTACATAACTACTCAGACTGATGTGGAACTGTATAGATATTGCATGTAGAGTGCTAGGTGGCATGGAATACTCCAATGCAAGTTGAATTCAGTAACCTAGCTGGTACCATTTACAGTGGAACAGCCATTGACTTGGTTTAATTCTAGAAAGACTAAAGTTCCAATGTGTGGAGAAGGTAACGTTACTGAAAGTAACTTCTGGAGCATAGGTAGCACACTCAAAAAATTGGTTGCAGACAACTCTAAATCATATGGTTAGTGTGCTACCAATGTTTACATCATGTTAGCACATAGTACTTATCAGCAAAATTGAACTGTACACTCCTTTGAGTTGAATGCATTACTTTCTGTTCAATGCATTTTGTGATTAGTTTCTGTACATAACTACTCAGACTGATGTGGAACTGTATAGCTATTGCATGTAGAGTGCTAGGTGGCATGGAATACTCCAATGCAAGTTGAATTCAGTAACCTAGCTGGTACCATTTACAGTGGAACAGCCATTGACTTGGTTTAATTCTGTAAAGTCTAAAGTTCCAATGAGTAGAGAAGGTAATGCTACTGAAAGTAACTTCAGTAGCATAGGTAGCACACTCATAAAATTGGTTGCAGACAACTCTAAATCATATGGTTACTGTGCTAACAATGTTTACATCAAATTAGCAGATAGTAGTTCTCAGCAAAATTGAACTGTACACTCCTTTGAGTTGAATGCATTACATTCTGTTCAATGCATTTTGTGATAAGTTTCTGTACATAACTACTCAGACTGATGTGGAACTGTATAGATTTTGCATGTAGAGTGCTAGGTGGCATGGAATACTCCAATGCAAGTTAAATTCAGTAACCTACCTGGTACCATTTACAGTGGAACAGCCATTGACTTGGTTTAATTCTAGAAAGACTAAAGTTCCAATGTGTAGAGAAGGTAACGTTACTGAAAGTAACTTCTGGAGCATAGGTAGCACACTCAAAAAATTGGTTGCAGACAACACTAATTCATATGGTTAGTGTGCTAACAATGTTTACATCATGTTAGCACATAGTACTTATCAGCAAAATTGAACTGTACACTCCTTTGAGTTGAATGCATTACTTTCTGTTCAATGCATTTTGTGATAAGTTTCTGTACATAACTACTCAGAGTGATGTGGAACTGTATAGATATTGCATGTAGAGTGCTAGGTGGCATGGAATACTCCAATGCAAGTTGAATTCAGTAACCTACCTGGTACCATTTACAGTGGAACAGCCATTGACTTGGTTAAATTCTGCAAAGACTAAAGTTCCAATGTGTAGAGAAGGTAACGTTACTGAAAGTAACTTCTGGAGCATAGGTAGCACACTCATAAAATTGGTTGCAGACAACTCTAAGTCATATGGTTAGTGTGCTACCAAAGTTTACACCATGTTAGCAGATAGTAGTTCTCAGCAAAATTGAACTGTACACTCCTTTGAGTTGAATGCATTACATTCTGTTCAATGCATTTTGTGATAAGTTTCTGTACATAACTACTCAGACTGATGTGGAACTGTATAGATATTGCATGTAGAGTGCTAGGTGGCATGGAATACTCCAATGCAAGTTAAATTCAGTAACCTACCTGGTACCATTTACAGTGGAACAGCCATTGACTTGGTTTAATTCTAGAAAGACTAAAGTTCCAATGTGTAGAGAAGGTAACGTTACTGAAAGTAACTTCTGGAGCATAGGAAGCACACTCAAAAAATTGGTTGCAGACAACACTAATTCATATGGTTAGTGTGCTAACAATGTTTACATCATGTTAGCACATAGTACTTATCAGCAAAATTGAACTGTACACTCCTTTGAGTTGAATGCATTACTTTCTGTTCAATGCATTTTGTGATAAGTTTCTGTACATAACTACTCAGACTGATGTGGAACTGTATAGATATTGCATGTAGAGTGCTAGGTGGCATGGAATACTCCAATTCAAGTTGAATTCAGTAACCTACCTGGTACCATTTACAGTGGAACAGCCATTGACTTTGTTTAATTCTGCAAAGACAAATGTTCCAATGTGTAGAGAAGGTAACGTTACTGAAAGTAACTTCTGGAGCATAGGTAGCACACTCATAAAATTGGTTGCAGACAACTCTAAATCATATGGTTAGTGTGCTACCAAAGTTTACATCATGTTAGCAGATAGTAGTTCTCAGCAAAATTGAACTGTACACTCCTTTGAGTTGAATGCATTACTTTCTGTTCAATGCATTTTGTGATGAGTTTCTGTACATAACTACTCAGACGGATGTGGAACTGTATAGATATTGCATGTAGAGTGCTAGGTGGCATGGAATACTCCAATGCAAGTTGAATTCAGTAACCTACCTGGTACCATTTACAGTGGAACAGCCATTGACTTGGTTTAATTCTGCAAAGACTAAAGTTCCAATGTGTAGAGAAGGTAACGTTACTGAAAGTAACTTCTGGAGCATAGGTAGCACACTCATAAAATTGGTTGCAGACAACTCTAAATCATATGGTTAGTGTAATACCAAAGTTTACATCATGTTAGCAGATACTAGTTCTCAGCAAAATTGAACTGTACACTCCTTTGAGTTGAATGCATTACTTTCTGTTCAATGCATTTTGTGATAAGTTTCTGTACATAACTACTCAGACTGATGTGGAACTGTATAGATATTGCATGTAGAGTGCTAGGTGGCATGGAATACTCCAATGCAAGTTGAATTCAATAACCTACCTGGTACCATTTACAGTGGAACAGCCATTGACTTCGTTTAATTCTGCAAAGACTAAAGTTCCAATGTGTAGAGAAGGTAACGTTACTGAAAGTAACTTCTGGAGCATAGGTAGCACACTCATAAAATTGGTTGCAGGCAACTCTAAATCATATGGTTAGTGTGCTACCAAAGTTTACATCATGTTAGCAGATAGTAGTTCTCAGCAAAATTGAACTGTACACTCCTTTGAGTTGAATGCATTACTTTCTGTTCAATGCATTTTGTGATAAGTTTCTGTACATAACTACTCAGACTGATGTGGAACTGTATAGATATTGCATGTAGAGTGCTAGGTGGCATGGAATACTCCAATGCAAGTTGAATTCAGTAACCTACCTGGTACCATTTACAGTGGAACAGCCATTGACTTGGTTAAATTCTGCAAAGACTAAAGTTCCAATGTGTAGAGAAGGTAACGTTACTGAAAGTAACTTCTGGAGCATAGGTAGCACACTCATAAAATTGGTTGCAGGCAACTCTAAATCATATGGTTAGTGTGCTACCAAAGTTTACATCATGTTAGCAGATAGTAGTTCTCAGCAAAATTGAACTGTACACTCCTTTGAGTTGAATGCATTACGTTCTGTTCAATGCATTTTGTGATAAGTTTCTGTACATAACTACTCAGACTGATGTGGAACTGTATAGATATTGCATGTAGAGTGCTAGGTGGCATGGAATACTCCAATGCAAGTTGAATTCAGTAACCTACCTGGTACCATTTACAGTGGAACAGCCATTGACTTCGTTTAATTCTGCAAAGACTAAAGTTCCAATGTGTAGAGAAGGTAACGTTACTGAAAGTAACTTCTGGAGCATAGGTAGCACACTCATAAAATTGGTTGCAGGCAACTCTAAATCATATGGTTAGTGTGCTACCAAAGTTTACATCATGTTAGCAGATAGTAGTTCTCAGCAAAATTGAACTGTACACTCCTTTGAGTTGAATGCATTACTTTCTGTTCAATGCATTTTGTGATAAGTTTCTGTACATAACTACTCAGACTGATGTGGAACTGTATAGATATTGCATGTAGAGTGCTAGGTGGCATGGAATACTCCAATGCAAGTTGAATTCAGTAACCTAGCTGGTACCATTTACAGTGGAACAGCCATTGACTTGGTTTAATTCTAGAAAGACTAAAGTTCCAATGTGTGGAGAAGGTAACGTTACTGAAAGTAACTTCTGGAGCATAGGTAGCACACTCAAAAAATTGGTTGCAGACAACTCTAAATCATATGGTTAGTGTGCTACCAATGTTTACATCATGTTAGCACATAGTACTTATCAGCAAAATTGAACTGTACACTCCTTTGAGTTGAATGCATTACTTTCTGTTCAATGCATTTTGTGATTAGTTTCTGTACATAACTACTCAGACTGATGTGGAACTGTATAGCTATTGCATGTAGAGTGCTAGGTGGCATGGAATACTCCAATGCAAGTTGAATTCAGTAACCTAGCTGGTACCATTTACAGTGGAACAGCCATTGACTTGGTTTAATTCTGTAAAGTCTAAAGTTCCAATGAGTAGAGAAGGTAATGCTACTGAAAGTAACTTCAGTAGCATAGGTAGCACACTCATAAAATTGGTTGCAGACAACTCTAAATCATATGGTTACTGTGCTAACAATGTTTACATCAAATTAGCACATAGTACTTATCAGCAAAATTGAACTGTACACTCCTTTGAGTTGAATGCATTACTTTCTGTTCAATGCATTTTGTGATAAGTTTCTGTACATAACTACTCAGACTGATGTGGAACTGTATAGATATTGCATGTAGAGTGCTAGGTGGCATGGAATACTCCAATGCAAGTTGAATTCAGTAACCTACCTGGTACCATTTACAGTGGAACAGCCATTGACTTGGTTTAAATCTAGAAAGACTAAAGTTCCAATGTGTAGAGAAGGTAACGTTACTGAAAGTAACTTCTGGAGCATAGGTAGCACACTCAAAAAATTGGTTGCAGACAACTCTAAATCATATGGTTAGTGTGCTAACAATGTTTACATCATGTTAGCACATAGTACTTATCAGCAAAATTGAACTGTACACTCCTTTGAGTTGATTGCATTACTTTCTGTTCAATGCATTTTGTGATAAGTTTCTGTACATAACTACTCAGAGTGATGTGGAACTGTATAGATATTGCATGTAGAGTGCTAGGTGGCATGGAATACCCCAATGCAAGTTGAATTCAGTAACCTACCTGGTACCATTTACAGTGGAACAGCCATTGACTTGGTTAAATTCTGCAAAGACTAAAGTTCCAATGTGTAGAGAAGGTAACGTTACTGAAAGTAACTTCTGGAGCATAGGTAGCACACTCATAAAATTGGTTGCAGACAACTCTAAATCATATGGTTAGTGTGCTACCAAAGTTTACACCATGTTAGCAGATAGTAGTTCTCAGCAAAATTGAACTGTACACTCCTTTGAGTTGAATGCATTACATTCTGTTCAATGCATTTTGTGATAAGTTTCTGTACATAACTACTCAGACTGATGTGGAACTGTATAGATTTTGCATGTAGAGTGCTAGGTGGCATGGAATACTCCAATGCAAGTTAAATTCAGTAACCTACCTGGTACCATTTACAGTGGAACAGCCATTGACTTGGTTTAATTCTAGAAAGACTAAAGTTCCAATGTGTAGAGAAGGTAACGTTACTGAAAGTAACTTCTGGAGCATAGGTAGCACACTCAAAAAATTGGTTGCAGACAACACTAATTCATATGGTTAGTGTGCTAACAATGTTTACATCATGTTAGCACATAGTACTTATCAGCAAAATTGAACTGTACACTCCTTTGAGTTGAATGCATTACTTTCTGTTCAATGCATTTTGTGATAAGTTTCTGTACATAACTACTCAGAGTGATGTGGAACTGTATAGATATTGCATGTAGAGTGCTAGGTGGCATGGAATACTCCAATTCAAGTTGAATTCAGTAACCTACCTGGTACCATTTACAGTGGAACAGCCATTGACTTTGTTTAATTCTGCAAAGACTAATGTTCCAATGTGTAGAGAAGGTAACGTTACTGAAAGTAACTTCTGGAGCATAGGTAGCACACTCATAAAATTGGTTGCAGACAACTCTAAATCACATGGTTAGTGTGCTACCAAAGTTTACATCATGTTAGCAGATAGTAGTTCTCAGCAAAATTGAACTGTACACTCCTTTGAGTTGAATGCATTACTTTCTGTTCAATGCATTTTGTGATGAGGTTCTGTACATAACTACTCAGACTGATGTGGAACTGTATAGATATTGCATGTAGAGTGCTAGGTGGCATGGAATACTCCAATGCAAGTTGAATTCAGTAACCTACCTGGTACCATTTACAGTGGAACAGCCATTGACTTGGTTTAATTCTGCAAAGACTAAAGTTCCAATGTGTAGAGAAGGTAACGTTACTGAAAGTAACTTCTGGAGCATAGGTAGCACACTCATAAAATTGGTTGCAGACAACTCTAAATCATATGGTTAGTGTAATACCAAAGTTTACATCATGTTAGCAGATACTAGTTCTCAGCAAAATTGAACTGTACACTCCTTTGAGTTGAATGCATTACTTTCTGTTCAATGCATTTTTTGATAAGTTTCTGTACATAACTACTCAGACTGATGTGGAACTGTATAGATATTGCATGTAGAGTGATAGGTGGCATGGAATACTCCAATGCAAGTTGAATTCAGTAACCTAGCTGGTACCATTTACAGTGGAACAGCCATTGACTTGGTTTAATTCTAGAAAGACTAAAGTTCCAATGTGTGGAGAAGGTAACGTTACTGAAAGTAACTTCTGGAGCATAGGTAGCACACTCAAAAAATTGGTTGCAGACAACTCTAAATCATATGGTTAGTGTGCTAACAATGTTTACATCATGTTAGCACATAGTACTTATCAGCAAAATTGAACTGTACACTCCTTTGAGTTGAATGCATTACTTTCTATTCAATGCATTTTGTGATAAGTTTCTGTACATAACTACTCAGACTGATGTGGAACTGTATAGATATTGCATGTAGAGTGCTAGGTGGCATGGAATACTCCAATTCAAGTTGAGTTCAGTAACCTACCTCGTACCATTTACAGTGGAACAGCCATTGACTTGGTTTAATTCTGCAAAGACTAATGTTCCAATGTGTAGAGAAGGTAACGTTACTGAAAGTAACTTCTGGAGCATAGGTAGCACACTCATAAAATTGGTTGCAGACAACTCTAAATCATATGGTTAGTGTGCTACCAAAGTTTACATCATGTTAGCAGATAGTAGTTCTCAGCAAAATTGAACTGTACACTCCTTTGAGTTGAATGCATTACTTTCTGTTCAATGCATTTTGTGATGAGTTTCTGTACATAACTACTCAGACTGATGTGGAACTGTATAGATATTGCATGTAGAGTGCTAGGTGGCATGGAATACTCCAATGCAAGTTGAATTCAGTAACCTACCTGGTACCATTTACAGTGGAACAGCCATTGACTTGGTTAAATTCTGCAAAGACTAAAGTTCCAATGTGTAGAGAAGGTAACGTTACTGAAAGTAACTTCTGGAGCATAGGTAGCACACTCATAAAATTGGTTGCAGGCAACTCTAAATCATATGGTTAGTGTGCTACCAAAGTTTACATCATGTTAGCAGATAGTAGTTCTCAGCAAAATTGAACTGTACACTCCTTTGAGTTGAATGCATTACTTTCTGTTCAATGCATTTTGTGATAAGTTTCTGTACATAACTACTCAGACTGATGTGGAACTGTATAGATATTGCATGTAGAGTGCTAGGTGGCATGGAATACTCCAATGCAAGTTGAATTCAGTAACCTACCTGGTACCATTTACAGTGGAACAGCCATTGACTTGGTTTAATTCTGCAAAGACTAAAGTTCCAATGTGTAGAGAAGGTAACGTTACTGAAAGTAACTTCTGGAGCATAGGTAGCACACTCATAAAATTGGTTGCAGACAACTCTAAATCATATGGTTAGTGTAATACCAAAGTTTACATCATGTTAGCAGATACTAGTTCTCAGCAAAATTGAACTGTACACTCCTTTGAGTTGAATGCATTACTTTCTGTTCAATGCATTTTGTGATAAGTTTCTGTACATAACTACTCAGACTGATGTGGAACTGTATAGATATTGCATGTAGAGTGCTAGGTGGCATGGAATACTCCAATGCAAGTTGAATTCAGTAACCTAGCTGGTACCATTTACAGTGGAACAGCCATTGACTTGGTTTAATTCTGTAAAGTCTAAAGTTCCAATGAGTAGAGAAGGTAATGCTACTGAAAGTAACTTCAGTAGCATAGGTAGCACACTCAAAAAATTGGTTGCAGACAACTCTAAATCATATGGTTAGTGTGCTACCAAAGTTTACATCATGTTAGCAGATAGTAGTTCTCAGCAAAATTGAACTGTACACTCCTTTGAGTTGAATGCATTACTTTCTGTTCAATGCATTTTGTGATAAGTTTCTGTACATAACTACTCAGACTGATGTGGAACTGTATAGATATTGCATGTAGAGTGCTAGGTGGCATGGAATACTCCAATGCAAGTTGAATTCAGTAACCTACCTGGTACCATTTACAGTGGAACAGCCATTGACTTGGTTTAATTCTGCAAAGACTAAAGTTCCAATGTGTAGAGAAGGTAACGTTACTGAAAGTAACTTCTGGAGCATAGGTAGCACCATCATAAAATTGGTTGCAGACAACTCTAAATCATATGGTTAGTGTAATACCAAAGTTTACATCATGTTAGCAGATACTAGTTCTCAGCAAAATTGAACTGTACACTCCTTTGAGTTGAATGCATTACTTTCTGTTCAATGCATTTTGTGATAAGTTTCTGTACATAACTACTCAGACTGATGTGGAACTGTATAGATATTGCATGTAGAGTGCTAGGTGGCATGGAATACTCCAATGCAAGTTGAATTCAGTAACCTAGCTGGTACCATTTACAGTGGAACAGCCATTGACTTGGTTTAATTCTTTAAAGTCTAAAGTTCCAATGAGTAGACAAGGTAATGCTACTGAAAGTAACTTCAGTAGCATAGGTAGCACACTCAAAAAATTGGTTGCAGACAACTCTAAATCATATGGTTAGTGTGCTAACAATGTTTACATCATGTTAGCACATAGTACTTATCAGCAAAATTGAACTGTACACTCCTTTGAGTTGAATGCATTACTTTCTGTTCAATGCATTTTGTGATAAGTTTCTGTACATAACTACTCAGACTGATGTGGAACTGTATAGATATTGCATGTAGAGTGCTAGGTGGCATGGAATACTCCAATGCAAGTTGAATTCAGTAACCTACCTGGTACCATTTACAGTGGAACAGCCATTGACTTCGTTTAATTCTGCAAAGACTAAAGTTCCAATGTGTAGAGAAGGTAACGTTACTGAAAGTAACTTCTGGAGCATAGGTAGCACACTCATAAAATTGGTTGCAGGCAACTCTAAATCATATGGTTAGTGTGCTACCAAAGTTTACATCATGTTAGCAGATAGTAGTTCTCAGCAAAATTGAACTGTACACTCCTTTGAGTTGAATGCATTACTTTCTGTTCAATGCATTTTGTGATGAGTTTCTGTACATAACTACTCAGACTGATGTGGAACTGTATAGATATTGCATGTAGAGTGCTAGGTGGCATGGAATACTCCAATGCAAGTTGAATTCAGTAACCTAGCTGGTACCATTTACAGTGGAACAGCCATTGACTTGGTTTAATTCTGCAAAGACTAAAGTTCCAATGTGTAGAGAAGGTAACGTTACTGAAAGTAACTTCTGGAGCATAGGTAGCACACTCATAAAATTGGTTGCAGACAACTCTAAATCATATGGTTAGTGTGCTACCAAAGTTTACATCATGTTAGCAGATAGTAGTTCTCAGCAAAATTGAACTGTACACTCCTTTGAGTTGAATGCATTACTTTCTGTTCAATGCATTTTGTGATAAGTTTCTGTACATAACTACTCAGACTGATGTGGAACTGTATAGATATTGCATGTAGAGTGCTAGGTGGCATGGAATACTCCAATGCAAGTTGAATTCAGTAACCTAGCTGGTACCATTTACAGTGGAACAGCCATTGACTTGGTTTAATTCTAGAAAGACTAAAGTTCCAATGTGTGGAGAAGGTAACGTTACTGAAAGTAACTTCTGGAGCATAGGTAGCACACTCAAAAAATTGGTTGCAGACAACTCTAAATCATATGGTTAGTGTGCTAACAATGTTTACATCATGTTAGGACATAGTACTTATCAGCAAAATTGAACTGTACACTCCTTTGAGTTGAATGCATTACTTTCTGTTCAATGCATTTTGTGATAAGTTTCTGTACATAACTACTCAGACTGATGTGGAACTGTATAGCTATTGCATGTAGAGTGCTAGGTGGCATGGAATACTCCAATGCAAGTTGAATTCAGTAACCTAGCTGGTACCATTTACAGTGGAACAGCCATTGACTTGGTTTAATTCTGTAAAGTCTAAAGTTCCAATGTAGAGAAGGTAATGCTACTGAAAGTATCTTCAGTAGCATAGGTAGCACACTCATAAAATTGGTTGAAGACAACTCTAAATCATATGGTTACTGTGCTAACAATGTTTACATCAAATTAGCACATAGTACTTATCAGCAAAATTGAACTGTACACTCCTTTGAGTTGAATGCATTACTTTCTGTTCAATGCATTTTGTGATAAGTTTCTGTACATAACTACTCAGACTGATGTGGAACTGTATAGATATTGCATGTAGAGTGCTAGGTGGCATGGAATACTCCAATGCAAGTTGAATTCAGTAACCTACCTGGTACCATTTACAGTGGAACAGCCATTGACTTGGTTTAAATCTAGAAAGACTAAAGTTCCAATGTGTAGAGAAGGTAACGTTACTGAAAGTAACTTCTGGAGCATAGGTAGCACACTCAAAAAATTGGTTGCAGACAACTCTAAATCATATGGTTAGTGTGCTAACAATGTTTACATCATGTTAGCACATAGTACTTATCAGCAAAATTGAACTGTACACTCCTTTGAGTTGATTGCATTACTTTCTGTTCAATGCATTTTGTGATAAGTTTCTGTACATAACTACTCAGAGTGATGTGGAACTGTATAGATATTGCATGTAGAGTGCTAGGTGGCATGGAATACCCCAATGCAAGTTGAATTCAGTAACCTACCTGGTACCATTTACAGTGGAACAGCCATTGACTTGGTTAAATTCTGCAAAGACTAAAGTTCCAATGTGTAGAGAAGGTAACGTTACTGAAAGTAACTTCTGGAGCATAGGTAGCACACTCATAAAATTGGTTGCAGACAACTCTAAATCATATGGTTAGTGTGCTACCAAAGTTTACACCATGTTAGCAGATAGTAGTTCTCAGCAAAATTGAACTGTACACTCCTTTGAGTTGAATGCATTACATTCTGTTCAATGCATTTTGTGATAAGTTTCTGTACATAACTACTCAGACTGATGTGGAACTGTATAGATTTTGCATGTAGAGTGCTAGGTGGCATGGAATACTCCAATGCAAGTTAAATTCAGTAACCTACCTGGTACCATTTACAGTGGAACAGCCATTGACTTGGTTTAATTCTAGAAAGACTAAAGTTCCAATGTGTAGAGAAGGTAACGTTACTGAAAGTAACTTCTGGAGCATAGGTAGCACACTCAAAAAATTGGTTGCAGACAACACTAATTCATATGGTTAGTGTGCTAACAATGTTTACATCATGTTAGCACATAGTACTTATCAGCAAAATTGAACTGTACACTCCTTTGAGTTGAATGCATTACTTTCTGTTCAATGCATTTTGTGATAAGTTTCTGTACATAACTACTCAGAGTGATGTGGAACTGTATAGATATTGCATGTAGAGTGCTAGGTGGCATGGAATACTCCAATTCAAGTTGAATTCAGTAACCTACCTGGTACCATTTACAGTGGAACAGCCATTGACTTTGTTTAATTCTGCAAAGACTAATGTTCCAATGTGTAGAGAAGGTAACGTTACTGAAAGTAACTTCTGGAGCATAGGTAGCACACTCATAAAATTGGTTGCAGACAACTCTAAATCACATGGTTAGTGTGCTACCAAAGTTTACATCATGTTAGCAGATAGTAGTTCTCAGCAAAATTGAACTGTACACTCCTTTGAGTTGAATGCATTACTTTCTGTTCAATGCATTTTGTGATGAGGTTCTGTACATAACTACTCAGACTGATGTGGAACTGTATAGATATTGCATGTAGAGTGCTAGGTGGCATGGAATACTCCAATGCAAGTTGAATTCAGTAACCTACCTGGTACCATTTACAGTGGAACAGCCATTGACTTGGTTTAATTCTGCAAAGACTAAAGTTCCAATGTGTAGAGAAGGTAACGTTACTGAAAGTAACTTCTGGAGCATAGGTAGCACACTCATAAAATTGGTTGCAGACAACTCTAAATCATATGGTTAGTGTAATACCAAAGTTTACATCATGTTAGCAGATACTAGTTCTCAGCAAAATTGAACTGTACACTCCTTTGAGTTGAATGCATTACTTTCTGTTCAATGCATTTTTTGATAAGTTTCTGTACATAACTACTCAGACTGATGTGGAACTGTATAGATATTGCATGTAGAGTGATAGGTGGCATGGAATACTCCAATGCAAGTTGAATTCAGTAACCTAGCTGGTACCATTTACAGTGGAACAGCCATTGACTTGGTTTAATTCTAGAAAGACTAAAGTTCCAATGTGTGGAGAAGGTAACGTTACTGAAAGTAACTTCTGGAGCATAGGTAGCACACTCAAAAAATTGGTTGCAGACAACTCTAAATCATATGGTTAGTGTGCTAACAATGTTTACATCATGTTAGCACATAGTACTTATCAGCAAAATTGAACTGTACACTCCTTTGAGTTGAATGCATTACTTTCTATTCAATGCATTTTGTGATAAGTTTCTGTACATAACTACTCAGACTGATGTGGAACTGTATAGATATTGCATGTAGAGTGCTAGGTGGCATGGAATACTCCAATTCAAGTTGAGTTCAGTAACCTACCTCGTACCATTTACAGTGGAACAGCCATTGACTTGGTTTAATTCTGCAAAGACTAATGTTCCAATGTGTAGAGAAGGTAACGTTACTGAAAGTAACTTCTGGAGCATAGGTAGCACACTCATAAAATTGGTTGCAGACAACTCTAAATCATATGGTTAGTGTGCTACCAAAGTTTACATCATGTTAGCAGATAGTAGTTCTCAGCAAAATTGAACTGTACACTCCTTTGAGTTGAATGCATTACTTTCTGTTCAATGCATTTTGTGATGAGTTTCTGTACATAACTACTCAGACTGATGTGGAACTGTATAGATATTGCATGTAGAGTGCTAGGTGGCATGGAATACTCCAATGCAAGTTGAATTCAGTAACCTAGCTGGTACCATTTACAGTGGAACAGCCATTGACTTCGTTTAATTCTGCAAAGACTACAGTTCCAATGTGTAGAGAAGGTAACGTTACTGAAAGTAACTTCTGGAGCATAGGTAGCACACTCATAAAATTGGTTGCAGACAACTCTAAATCATATGGTTACTGTGCTAACAATGTTTACATCAAATTAGCACATAGTACTTATCAGCAAAATTGAACTGTACACTCCTTTGAGTTGAATGCATTACTTTCTGTTCAATGCATTTTGTGATGAGTTTCTGTACATAACTACTCAGACTGATGTGGAACTGTATAGATATTGCATGTAGAGTGCTAGGTGGCATGGAATACTCCAATGCAAGTTGAATTCAGTAACCTACCTGGTACCATTTACAGTGGAACAGCCATTGACTTGGTTTAATTCTGCAAAGACTAAAGTTCCAATGTGTAGAGAAGGTAACGTTACTGAAAGTAACTTCTGGAGCATAGGTAGCACACTCATAAAATTGGTTGCAGACAACTCTAAATCATATGGTTAGTGTAATACCAAAGTTTACATCATGTTAGCAGATACTAGTTCTCAGAAAAATTGAACTGTACACTCCTTTGAGTTGAATGCATTACTTTCTGTTCAATGCATTTTGTGATAAGTTTCTGTACATAACTACTCAGACTGATGTGGAACTGTATAGATATTGCATGTAGAGTGCTAGGTGGCATGGAATACTCCAATGCAAGTTGAATTCAGTAACCTAGCTGGTACCATTTACAGTGGAACAGCCATTGACTTGGTTTAATTCTGTAAAGTCTAAAGTTCCAATGAGTAGAGAAGGTAATGCTACTGAAAGTAACTTCAGTAGCATAGGTAGCACACTCAAAAAATTGGTTGCAGACAACTCTAAATCATATGGTTAGTGTGCTAACAATGTTTACATCATGTTAGCACATAGTACTTATCAGCAAAATTGAACTGTACACTCCTTTGAGTTGAATGCATTACTTTCTGTTCAATGCATTTTGTGATAAGTTTCTGTACATAACTACTCAGACTGATGTGGAACTGTATAGATATTGCATGTAGAGTGCTAGGTGGCATGGAATACTCCAATGCAAGTTGAATTCAGTAACCTACCTGGTACCATTTACAGTGGAACAGCCATTGACTTGGTTTAATTCTGCAAAGACTAAAGTTCCAATGTGTAGAGAAGGTAACGTTACTGAAAGTAACTTCTGGAGCATAGGTAGCACCATCATAAAATTGGTTGCAGACAACTCTAAATCATATGGTTAGTGTAATACCAAAGTTTACACCATGTTAGCAGATACTAGTTCTCAGCAAAATTGAACTGTACACTCCTTTGAGTTGAATGCATTACTTTCTGTTCAATGCATTTTGTGATAAGTTTCTGTACATAACTACTCAGACTGATGTGGAACTGTATAGATATTGCATGTAGAGTGCTAGGTGGCATGGAATACTCCAATGCAAGTTGAATTCAGTAACCTAGCTGGTACCATTTACAGTGGAACAGCCATTGACTTGGTTTAATTCTTTAAAGTCTAAAGTTCCAATGAGTAGACAAGGTAATGCTACTGAAAGTAACTTCAGTAGCATAGGTAGCACACTCAAAAAATTGGTTGCAGACAACTCTAAATCATATGGTTAGTGTGCTAACAATGTTTACATCATGTTAGCACATAGTACTTATCAGCAAAATTGAACTGTACACTCCTTTGAGTTGAATGCATTACTTTCTGTTCAATGCATTTTGTGATAAGTTTCTGTACATAACTACTCAGACTGATGTGGAACTGTATAGATATTGCATGTAGAGTGCTAGGTGGCATGGAATACTCCAATGCAAGTTGAATTCAGTAACCTACCTGGTACCATTTACAGTGGAACAGCCATTGACTTCGTTTAATTCTGCAAAGACTAAAGTTCCAATGTGTAGAGAAGGTAACGTTACTGAAAGTAACTTCTGGAGCATAGGTAGCACACTCATAAAATTGGTTGCAGGCAACTCTAAATCATATGGTTAGTGTGCTACCAAAGTTTACATCATGTTAGCAGATAGTAGTTCTCAGCAAAATTGAACTGTACACTCCTTTGAGTTGAATGCATTACTTTCTGTTCAATGCATTTTGTGATGAGTTTCTGTACATAACTACTCAGACTGATGTGGAACTGTATAGATATTGCATGTAGAGTGCTAGGTGGCATGGAATACTCCAATGCAAGTTGAATTCAGTAACCTAGCTGGTACCATTTACAGTGGAACAGCCATTGACTTGGTTTAATTCTGCAAAGACTAAAGTTCCAATGTGTAGAGAAGGTAACGTTACTGAAAGTAACTTCTGGAGCATAGGTAGCACACTCATAAAATTGGTTGCAGACAACTCTAAATCATATGGTTAGTGTGCTACCAAAGTTTACATCATGTTAGCAGATAGTAGTTCTCAGCAAAATTGAACTGTACACTCCTTTGAGTTGAATGCATTACTTTCTGTTCAATGCATTTTGTGATAAGTTTCTGTACATAACTACTCAGACTGATGTGGAACTGTATAGATATTGCATGTAGAGTGCTAGGTGGCATGGAATACTCCAATGCAAGTTGAATTCAGTAACCTAGCTGGTACCATTTACAGTGGAACAGCCATTGACTTGGTTTAATTCTAGAAAGACTAAAGTTCCAATGTGTGGAGAAGGTAACGTTACTGAAAGTAACTTCTGGAGCATAGGTAGCACACTCAAAAAATTGGTTGCAGACAACTCTAAATCATATGGTTAGTGTGCTAACAATGTTTACATCATGTTAGGACATAGTACTTATCAGCAAAATTGAACTGTACACTCCTTTGAGTTGAATGCATTACTTTCTGTTCAATGCATTTTGTGATAAGTTTCTGTACATAACTACTCAGACTGATGTGGAACTGTATAGCTATTGCATGTAGAGTGCTAGGTGGCATGGAATACTCCAATGCAAGTTGAATTCAGTAACCTAGCTGGTACCATTTACAGTGGAACAGCCATTGACTTGGTTTAATTCTGTAAAGTCTAAAGTTCCAATGTAGAGAAGGTAATGCTACTGAAAGTATCTTCAGTAGCATAGGTAGCACACTCATAAAATTGGTTGAAGACAACTCTAAATCATATGGTTACTGTGCTAACAATGTTTACATCAAATTAGCACATAGTACTTATCAGCAAAATTGAACTGTACACTCCTTTGAGTTGAATGCATTACTTTCTGTTCAATGCATTTTGTGATAAGTTTCTGTACATAACTACTCAGACTGATGTGGAACTGTATTGATATTGCATGTAGAGTGCTAGGTGGCATGGAATACTCCAATTCAAGTTGAATTCAGTAACCTACCTGGTACCATTTACAGTGGAACAGCCATTGACTTTGTTTAATTCTGCAAAGACTAATGTTCCAATGTGTAGAGAAGGTAACGTTAATGAAAGTAACTTCTGGAGCATAGGTAGCACACTCATAAAATTGGTTGCAGACAACTCTAAATCATATGGTTAGTGTGCTACCAAAGTTTACATCATGTTAGCAGATAGTAGTTCTCAGCAAAATTGAACTGTACACTCCTTTGAGTTGAATGCATTACTTTCTGTTCAATGCATTTTGTGATGAGTTTCTGTACATAACTACTCAGACTGATGTGGAACTGTATAGATATTGCATGTAGAGTGCTAGGTGGCATGGAATACTCCAATGCAAGTTGAATTCAGTAACCTACCTGGTACCATTTACAGTGGAACAGCCATTGACTTCGTTTAATTCTGCAAAGACTAAAGTTCCAATGTGTAGAGAAGGTAACGTTACTGAAAGTAACTTCTGGAGCATAGGTAGCACACTCATAAAATTGGTTGCAGGCAACTCTAAATCATATGGTTAGTGTGCTACCAAAGTTTACATCATGTTAGCAGATAGTAGTTCTCAGCAAAATTGAACTGTACACTCCTTTGAGTTGAATGCATTACTTTCTGTTCAATGCATTTTGTGATAAGTTTCTGTACATAACTACTCAGACTGATGTGGAACTGTATAGATATTGCATGTAGAGTGCTAGGTGGCATGGAATACTCCAATGCAAGTTGAATTCAGTAACCTAGCTGGTACCATTTACAGTGGAACAGCCATTGACTTGGTTTAATTCTAGAAAGACTAAAGTTCCAATGTGTGGAGAAGGTAACGTTACTGAAAGTAACTTCTGGAGCATAGGTAGCACACTCAAAAAATTGGTTGCAGACAACTCTAAATCATATGGTTAGTGTGCTAACAATGTTTACATCATGTTAGCACATAGTACTTATCAGCAAAATTGAACTGTACACTCCTTTGAGTTGAATGCATTACTATCTGTTCAATGCATTTTGTGATAAGTTTCTGTACATAACTACTCAGACTGATGTGGAACTGTATAGCTATTGCATGTAGAGTGCTAGGTGGCATGGAATACTCCAATGCAAGTTGAATTCAGTAACCTAGCTGGTACCATTTACAGTGGAACAGCCATTGACTTGGTTTAATTCTGTAAAGTCTAAAGTTCCAATGAGTAGAGAAGGTAATGCTACTGAAAGTAACTTCAGTAGCATAGGTAGCACACTCATAAAATTGGTTGCAGACAACTCTAAATCATATGGTTAGTGTGCTACCAAAGTTTACATCATGTTAGCAGATAGTAGTTCTCAGCAAAATTGAACTGTACACTCCTTTGAGTTGAATGCATTACTTTCTGTTCAATGCATTTTGTGATAAGTTTCTGTACATAACTACTCAGACTGATGTGGAACTGTATAGATATTGCATGTAGAGTGCTAGGTGGCATGGAATACTCCAATGCAAGTTGAATTCAGTAACCTAGCTGGTACCATTTACAGTGGAACAGCCATTGACTTGGTTTAATTCTAGAAAGACTAAAGTTCCAATGTGTGGAGAAGGTAACGTTACTGAAAGTAACTTCTGGAGCATAGGTAGCACACTCAAAAAATTGGTTGCAGACAACTCTAAATCATATGGTTAGTGTGCTAACAATGTTTACATCATGTTAGTACATAGTACTTATCAGCAAAATTGAACTGTACACTCCTTTGTGTTGAATGCATTACTATCTGTTCAATGCATTTTGTGATAAGTTTCTGTACATAACTACTCAGACTGATGTGGAACTGTATAGCTATTGCATGTAGAGTGCTAGGTGGCATGGAATACTCCAATGCAAGTTGAATTCAGTAACCTAGCTGGTACCATTTACAGTGGAACAGCCATTGACTTGGTTTAAATCTAGAAAGACTAAAGTTCCAATGTGTAGAGAAGGTAACGTTACTGAAAGTAACTTCTGGAGCATAGGTAGCACACTCAAAAAATTGGTTGCAGACAACTCTAAATCATATGGTTAGTGTGCTAACAATGTTTACATCATGTTAGCACATAGTACTTATCAGCAAAATTGAACTGTACACTCCTTTGAGTTGATTGCATTACTTTCTGTTCAATGCATTTTGTGATAAGTTTCTGTACATAACTACTCAGAGTGATGTGGAACTGTATAGATATTGCATGTAGACTGCTAGGTGGCATGGAATACTCCAATGCAAGTTGAATTCAGTAACCTACCTGGTACCATTGACAGTGGAACAGCCATTGACTTGGTTTAATTCTGCAAAGACTAAAGTTCCAATGTGTAGAGAAGGTAACGTTACTGAAAGTAACTTCTGGAGCATAGGTAGCACACTCATAAAATTGGTTGCAGACAACTCTAAATCATATGGTTAGTGTGCTACCAAAGTTTACATCATGTTAGCAGATAGTAGTTCTCAGCAAAATTGAACTGTACACTCCTTTGAGTTGAATGCATTACATTCTGTTCAATGCATTTTGTGATAAGTTTCTGTACATAACTACTGAGACTGATGTGGAACTGTATAGTTATTGCATGTAGAGTGCTAGGTGGCATGGAATACTCCAATGCAAGTTGAATTCAGTAACCTACCTGGTACCATTTACAGTGGAACAGCCATTGACTTGGCTTAATTCTAGAAAGACTAAAGTTCCAATGTGTAGAGAAGGTAACGTTACTGAAAGTAACTTCTGGAGCATAGGTAGCACACTCAAAAAATTGGTTGCAGACAACACTAATTCATATGGTTAGTGTGCTAACAATGTTTACATCATGTTAGCACATAGTACTTATCAGCAAAATTGAACTGTACACTCCTTTGAGTTGAATGCATTACTTTCTGTTCAATGCATTTTGTGATAAGTTTCTGTACATAACTACTCAGACTGATGTGGAACTGTATAGATATTGCATGTAGAGTGCTAGGTGGCATGGAATACTCCAATTCAAGTTGAATTCAGTAACCTACCTGGTACCATTTACAGTGGAACAGCCATTGACTTGGTTTAATTCTGCAAAGACTAATGTTCCAATGTGTAGAGAAGGTAACGTTACTGAAAGTAACTTCTGGAGCATAGGTAGCACACTCATAAAATTGTTTGCAGACAACTCTAAATCATATGGTTAGTGTGCTACCAAAGTTTACATCATGTTAGCAGATAGTAGTTCTCAGCAAAATTGAACTGTACACTCCTTTGAGTTGAATGCATTACTTTCTGTTCAATGCATTTTGTGATGAGTTTCTGTACATAACTACTCAGACTGATGTGGAACTGTATAGATATTGCATGTAGAGTGCTAGGTGGCATGGAATACTCCAATGCAAGTTGAATTCAGTAACCTACCTGGTACCATTTACAGTGGAACAGCCATTGACTTGGTTTAATTCTGCAAAGACTAAAGTTCCAATGTGTAGAGAAGGTAATGCTACTGAAAGTAACTTCAGTAGCATAGGTAGCACACTCAAAAAATTGGTTGCAGACAACTCTAAATCATATGGTTAGTGTGCTAACAATGTTTACATCATGTTAGCACATAGTACTTATCAGCAAAATTGAACTGTACGCTCCTTTGAGTTGAATGCATTACTTTCTGTTCAATGCATTTTGTGATAAGTTTCTGTACATAACTACTGAGACTGATGTGGAACTGTATAGATATTGCATGTAGAGTGCTAGGTGGCATGGAATACTCCAATGCAAGTTGAATTCAGTAACCTACCTGGTACCATTTACAGTGGAACAGCCATTGACTTGGTTTAATTCTGCAAAGACTAAAGTTCCAATGTGTAGAGAAGGTAACGTTACTGAAAGTAACTTCTGGAGCATAGGTAGCACACTGAAAATGTTGGTTGCAGACAACTCTAAATCATATGGTTAGTGTGCTAACAATGTTTACATCATGTTAGCACATAGTACTTATCAGCAAAATTCAACTGTACACTCCTTTGAGTTGAATGCATTACTTTCTGTTCAATGCATTTTGTGATAAGTTTCTGTACATAACTACTCAGAGTGATGTGGAACTGTATAGATATTGCATGTAGAGTGCTAGGTGGCATGGAATACTCCAATGCAAGTTGAATTCAGTAACCTACCTGGTACCATTTACAGTGGAACAGCCATTGACTTGGTTTAATTCTGTAAAGTCTAAAGTTCCAATGAGAAGAGAAGGTAATGCTACTGAAAGTAACTTCAGTAGCATAGGTAGCACACTCAAAAAATTGGTTGCAGACAACTCTAAATCATATGGTTAGTGTGCTAACAATGTTTACATCATGTTAGCACATAGTACTTATCAGCAAAATTGAACTGTACACTCCTTTGAGTTGAATGCATTACTTTCTGTTCAATGCATTTTGTGATAAGTTTCTGTACATAACTACTGAGACTGATGTGGAACTGTATAGATATTGCATGTAGCGTGCTAGGTCGCATGGAATACTCCAATGCAAGTTGAATTCAGTAACCTACCTGGTACCATTTACAGTGGAACAGCCATTGACTTGGTTTAATTCTAGAAAGACTAAAGTTCCAATGTGTAGAGAAGGTAACGTTACTGAAAGTAACTTCTGGAGTATAGGTAGCACACTCAAAAAATTGGTTGCAGACAACTCTAATTCATATGGTTAGTGTGCTAACAATGTTTACAACATGTTAGCACATAGTACTTATCAGCAAAATTGAACTGTACACTCCTTTGAGTTGAATGCATTACTTTCTGTTCAATGCATTTTGTGATAAGTTTCTGTACATAACTACTCAGACTGATGTGGAACTGTATAGATATTGCATGTAGAGTGCTAGGTGGCATGGAATACTCCAATGCAAGTTGAATTCAGTAACCTAGCTGGTACCATTTACAGTGGAACAGCCATTGACTTGGTTTAATTCTGTAAAGTCTAAAGTTCCAATGAGTAGAGAAGGTAATGCTACTGAAAGTAACTTCACTAGCATAGGTAGCACACTCAAAAAATTGGTTGCAGACAACTCTAAATCATATGGTTAGTGTGCTAACAATATTTACATCATGTTAGCACATAGTACTTATCAGCAAAATTAAACTGTACACTCCTTTGAGTTGAATGCATTACTTTCTGTTCAATGCATTTTGTGATAAGTTTCTGTACATAACTACTCAGACAGATGTGGAACTGTATAGATATTGCATGTAGAGTGCTAGGTGGCATGGAATACTCCAATGCAAGTTGAATTCAGTAACCTACCTGGTACCATTTACAGTGGAACAGCCATTGACTTGGTTTAATTCTGCAAAGACTAAAGTTCCAATGTGTAGAGAAGGTAACGTTACTGAAAGTAACTTCTGGAGCATAGGTAGCACACTCCTAAAATTGGTTGCAGACAACTCTAAATCATATGGTTAGTGTGCTACCAAAGTTCACATCATGTTAGCAGACAGTAGTTCTCAGCAAAATTGAACTGTACACTCCTTTGAGTTGAATGCATTACTTTCTGTTCAATGCATTTTGTGATAAGTTTCTGTACATAACTACTCAGACTGATGTGGAACTGTATAGATATTGCATGTAGAGTGCTAGGTGGCATGGAATACTGCAATGCAAGTTGAATTCAGTAACCTACCTAGTACCATTTACAGTGGAACAGCCATTGACTTGGTTTAATTCTAGAAAGACTAAAGTTCCAATGTGTAGATAAGGTAACGTTACTGAAAGTAACTTCTGGAGCATAGGTAGCACACTCAAAAAATTGGTTGCAGACAACTCTAAATCATATGGTTAGTATGCTAACAATATTTACATCATGTTAGCACATAGTACTTATCAGCAAAATTAAACTGTACACTCCTTTGAGTTGAATGCATTACTTTCTGTTCAATGCATTTTGTGATAAGTTTCTGTACATAACTACTCAGACAGATGTGGAACTGTATAGATATTGCATGTAGAGTGCTAGGTGGCATGGAATACTCCAATGCAAGTTGAATTCAGTAACCTACCTGGTACCATTTACAGTGGAACAGCCATTGACTTGGTTTAATTCTGCAAAGACTAAAGTTCCAATGTGTAGAGAAGGTAACGTTACTGAAAGTAACTTCTGGAGCATAGGTAGCAGACTCCTAAAATTGGTTGCAGACAACTCTAAATCATATGGTTAGTGTGCTACCAAAGTTCACATCATGTTAGCAGACAGTAGTTCTCAGCAAAATTGAACTGTACACTCCTTTGAGTTGAATGCATTACTTTCTGTTCAATGCATTTTGTGATAAGTTTCTGTACATAACTACTCAGACTGATGTGGAACTGTATAGATATTGCATGTAGAGTGCTAGGTGGCATGGAATACTGCAATGCAAGTTGAATTCAGTAACCTACCTAGTACCATTTACAGTGGAACAGCCATTGACTTGGTTTAATTCTAGAAAGACTAAAGTTCCAATGTGTAGATAAGGTAACGTTACTGAAAGTAACTTCTGGAGCATAGGTAGCACACTCAAAAAATTGGTTGCAGACAACTCTAAATCATATGGTTAGTATGCTAACAATGTTTACATCATGTTAGCACATAGTACTTATCAGCAAAATTGAACTGTACACTCCTTTGAGTTGAATGCATTACTTTCTGTTCAATGCATTTTGTGATAAGTTTCTGTACATAACTACTCAGACTGATGTGGAACTGTATAGATATTGCATGTAGAGTGCTAGGTGGCATGGAATACTCCAATGCAAGTTGAATTCAGTAACCTACCTGGTACCATTTACAGTGGAACAGCCATTGACTTGGTTTAAATCTGCAAAGACTAAAGTTCCAATGTGTAGAGAAGGTAACGTTACTGAAAGTAACTTCTGGAGCATAGGTAACACACTCATAAAATTGGTTGCAGACAACTCTAAATCATATGGTTAGTGTGCTACCAAAGTTTACATCATGTTAGCAGATAGTAGTTCTCAGCAAAATTGAACTGTACACTCCTTTGAGTTGAATGCATTACATTCTGTTCAATGCATTTTGTGATAAGTTTCTGTACATAACTACTCAGACTGATGTGGAACTGTATAGCTATTGCATGTAGAGTGCTAGGTGGCATGGAATACTCCAATGCAAGTTGAATTCAGTAACCTAGCTGGTACCATTTACAGTGGAACAGCCATTGACTTGGTTTAATTCTGTAAAGTCTAAAGTTCCAATGAGTAGAGAAGGTAATGCTACTGAAAGTAACTTCACTAGCATAGGTAGCACACTCAAAAAATTGGTTGCAGACAACTCTAAATCATATGGTTAGTGTGCTAACAATATTTACATCATGTTAGCACATAGTACTTATCAGCAAAATTAAACTGTACACTCCTTTGAGTTGAATGCATTACTTTCTGTTCAATGCATTTTGTGATAAGTTTCTGTACATAACTACTCAGACAGATGTGGAACTGTATAGATATTGCATGTAGAGTGCTAGGTGGCATGGAATACTCCAATGCAAGTTGAATTCAGTAACCTACCTGGTACCATTTACAGTGGAACAGCCATTGACTTGGTTTAATTCTGCAAAGACTAAAGTTCCAATGTGTAGAGAAGGTAACGTTACTGAAAGTAACTTCTGGAGCATAGGTAGCACACTCCTAAAATTGGTTGCAGACAACTCTAAATCATATGGTTAGTCTGCTACCAAAGTTCACATCATGTTAGCAGACAGTAGTTCTCAGCAAAATTGAACTGTACACTCCTTTGAGTTGAATGCATTACTTTCTGTTCAATGCATTTTGTGATAAGTTTCTGTACATAACTACTCAGACTGATGTGGAACTGTATAGATATTGCATGTAGAGTGCTAGGTGGCATGGAATACTGCAATGCAAGTTGAATTCAGTAACCTACCTAGTACCTTTTACAGTGGAACAGCCATTGACTTGGTTTAATTCTAGAAAGACTAAAGTTCCAATGTGTAGAGAAGGTAACGTTACTGAAAGTAACTTCTGGAGTATAGGTAGCACACTCAAAAAATTGGTTGCAGACAACTCTAATTCATATGGTTAGTGTGCTAACAATGTTTACAACATGTTAGCACATAGTACTTATCAGCAAAATTGAACTGTACACTCCTTTGAGTTGAATGCATTACTTTCTGTTCAATGCATTTTGTGATAAGTTTCTGTACATAACTACTCAGACTGATGTGGAACTGTATAGATATTGCATGTAGAGTGCTAGGTGGCATGGAATACTCCAATGCAAGTTGAATTCAGTAACCTAGCTGGTACCATTTACAGTGGAACAGCCATTGACTTGGTTTAATTCTGTAAAGTCTAAAGTTCCAATGAGTAGAGAAGGTAATGCTACTGAAAGTAACTTCACTAGCATAGGTAGCACACTCAAAAAATTGGTTGCAGACAACTCTAAATCATATGGTTAGTGTGCTAACAATATTTACATCATGTTAGCACATAGTACTTATCAGCAAAATTAAACTGTACACTCCTTTGAGTTGAATGCATTACTTTCTGTTCAATGCATTTTGTGATAAGTTTCTGTACATAACTACTCAGACAGATGTGGAACTGTATAGATATTGCATGTAGAGTGCTAGGTGGCATGGAATACTCCAATGCAAGTTGAATTCAGTAACCTACCTGGTACCATTTACAGTGGAACAGCCATTGACTTGGTTTAATTCTGCAAAGACTAAAGTTCCAATGTGTAGAGAAGGTAACGTTACTGAAAGTAACTTCTGGAGCATAGGTAGCACACTCCTAAAATTGGTTGCAGACAACTCTAAATCATATGGTTAGTGTGCTACCAAAGTTCACATCATGTTAGCAGACAGTAGTTCTCAGCAAAATTGAACTGTACACTCCTTTGAGTTGAATGCATTACTTTCTGTTCAATGCATTTTGTGATAAGTTTCTGTACATAACTACTCAGACTGATGTGGAACTGTATAGATATTGCATGTAGAGTGCTAGGTGGCATGGAATACTGCAATGCAAGTTGAATTCAGTAACCTACCTACTACCATTTACAGTGGAACAGCCATTGACTTGGTTTAATTCTAGAAAGACTAAAGTTCCAATGTGTAGATAAGGTAACGTTACTGAAAGTAACTTCTGGAGCATAGGTAGCACACTCAAAAAATTGGTTGCAGACAACTCTAAATCATATGGTTAGTATGCTAACAATATTTACATCATGTTAGCACATAGTACTTATCAGCAAAATTAAACTGTACACTCCTTTGAGTTGAATGCATTACTTTCTGTTCAATGCATTTTGTGATAAGTTTCTGTACATAACTACTCAGACAGATGTGGAACTGTATAGATATTGCATGTAGAGTGCTAGGTGGCATGGAATACTCCAATGCAAGTTGAATTCAGTAACCTACCTGGTACCATTTACAGTGGAACAGCCATTGACTTGGTTTAATTCTGCAAAGACTAAAGTTCCAATGTGTAGAGAAGGTAACGTTACTGAAAGTAACTTCTGGAGCATAGGTAGCACACTCCTAAAATTGGTTGCAGACAGCTCTAAATCATATGGTTAGTGTGCTACCAAAGTTCACATCATGTTAGCAGACAGTAGTTCTCAGCAAAATTGAACTGTACACTCCTTTGAGTTGAATGCATTACTTTCTGTTCAATGCATTTTGTGATAAGTTTCTGTACATAACTACTCAGACTGATGTGGAACTGTATAGATATTGCATGTAGAGTGCTAGGTGGCATGGAATACTGCAATGCAAGTTGAATTCAGTAACCTACCTAGTACCATTTACAGTGGAACAGCCATTGACTTGGTTTAATTCTAGAAAGACTAAAGTTCCAATGTGTAGATAAGGTAACGTTACTGAAAGTAACTTCTGGAGCATAGGTAGCACACTCAAAAAATTGGTTGCAGACAACTCTAAATCATATGGTTAGTATGCTAACAATGTTTACATCATGTTAGCACATAGTACTTATCAGCAAAATTGAACTGTACACTCCTTTGAGTTGAATGCATTACTTTCTGTTCAATGCATTTTGTGATAAGTTTCTGTACATAACTACTCAGACTGATGTGGAACTGTATAGATATTGCATGTAGAGTGCTAGGTGGCATGGAATACTCCAATGCAAGTTGAATTCAGTAACCTACCTGGTACCATTTACAGTGGAACAGCCATTGACTTGGTTTAAATCTGCAAAGACTAAAGTTCCAATGTGTAGAGAAGGTAACGTTACTGAAAGTAACTTCAGTAGCATAGGTAACACACTCATAAAATTGGTTGCAGACAACTCTAAATCATATGGTTAGTGTGCTACCAAAGTTTACATCATGTTAGCAGATAGTAGTTCTCAGCAAAATTGAACTGTACACTCCTTTGAGTTGAATGCATTACATTCTGTTCAATGCATTTTGTGATAAGTTTCTGTACATAACTACTCAGACTGATGTGGAACTGTATAGCTATTGCATGTAGAGTGCTAGGTGGCATGGAATACTCCAATGCAAGTTGAATTCAGTAACCTAGCTGGTACCATTTACAGTGGAACAGCCATTGACTTGGTTTAATTCTGTAAAGTCTAAAGTTCCAATGAGTAGAGAAGGTAATGCTACTGAAAGTAACTTCACTAGCATAGGTAGCACACTCAAAAAATTGGTTGCAGACAACTCTAAATCATATGGTTAGTGTGCTAACAATATTTACATCATGTTAGCACATAGTACTTATCAGCAAAATTAAACTGTACACTCCTTTGAGTTGAATGCATTACTTTCTGTTCAATGCATTTTGTGATAAGTTTCTGTACATAACTACTCAGACAGATGTGGAACTGTATAGATATTGCATGTAGAGTGCTAGGTGGCATGGAATACTCCAATGCAAGTTGAATTCAGTAACCTACCTGGTACCATTTACAGTGGAACAGCCATTGACTTGGTTTAATTCTGCAAAGACTAAAGTTCCAATGTGTAGAGAAGGTAACGTTACTGAAAGTAACTTCTGGAGCATAGGTAGCACACTCCTAAAATTGGTTGCAGACAACTCTAAATCATATGGTTAGTCTGCTACCAAAGTTCACATCATGTTAGCAGACAGTAGTTCTCAGCAAAATTGAACTGTACACTCCTTTGAGTTGAATGCATTACTTTCTGTTCAATGCATTTTGTGATAAGTTTCTGTACATAACTACTCAGACTGATGTGGAACTGTATAGATATTGCATGTAGAGTGCTAGGTGGCATGGAATACTGCAATGCAAGTTGAATTCAGTAACCTACCTAGTACCATTTACAGTGGAACAGCCATTGACTTGGTTTAATTCTAGAAAGACTAAAGTTCCAATGTGTAGATAAGGTAACGTTACTGAAAGTAACTTCTGGAGCATAGGTAGCACACTCAAAAAATTGGTTGCAGACAACTCTAAATCATATGGTTAGTATGCTAACAATATTTACATCATGTTAGCACATAGTACTTATCAGCAAAATTAAACTGTACACTCCTTTGAGTTGAATGCATTACTTTCTGTTCAATGCATTTTGTGATAAGTTTCTGTACATAACTACTCAGACAGATGTGGAACTGTATAGATATTGCATGTAGAGTGCTAGGTGGCATGGAATACTCCAATGCAAGTTGAATTCAGTAACCTACCTGGTACCATTTACAGTGGAACAGCCATTGACTTGGTTTAATTCTGCAAAGACTAAAGTTCCAATGTGTAGAGAAGGTAACGTTACTGAAAGTAACTTCTGGAGCATAGGTAGCACACTCCTAAAATTGGTTGCAGACAACTCTAAATCATATGGTTAGTGTGCTACCAAAGTTCACATCATGTTAGCAGACAGTAGTTCTCAGCAAAATTGAACTGTACACTCCTTTGAGTTGAATGCATTACTTTCTGTTCAATGCATTTTGTGATAGGTTTCTGTACATAACTACTCAGACTGATGTGGAACTGTATAGATATTGCATGTAGAGTGCTAGGTGGCATGGAATACTGCAATGCAAGTTGAATTCAGTAACCTACCTAGTACCATTTACAGTGGAACAGCCATTGACTTGGTTTAATTCTAGAAAGACTAAAGTTCCAATGTGTAGATAAGGTAACGTTACTGAAAGTAACTTCTGGAGCATAGGTAGCACACTCAAAAAATTGGTTGCAGACAACTCTAAATCATATGGTTAGTATGCTAACAATGTTTACATCATGTTAGCACATAGTACTTATCAGCAAAATTGAACTGTACACTCCTTTGAGTTGAATGCATTACTTTCTGTTCAATGCATTTTGTGATAAGTTTCTGTACATAACTACTCAGACTGATGTGGAACTGTATAGATATTACATGTAGAGTGCTAGGTGGCATGGAATACTCCAATGCAAGTTGAATTCAGTAACCTAGCTGGTACCATTTACAGTGGAACAGCCATTGACTTGGTTTAATTCTGCAAAGACTAGTTCCAATGTGTCGAGAAGGTAACGTTACTGAAAGTAACTTCTGGAGCATAGGTAGCACACTCATAAAATTGGTTGCAGACAACTCTAAATCATATGGTTAGTGTGCTACCAAAGTTTACATCATGTTAGCAGATAGTAGTTCTCAGCAAAATTGAACTGTACACTCCTTTGAGTTGAATGCATTACTTTCTGTTCAATGCATTTTGTGATAAGTTTCTGTACATAACTACTCAGACTGATGTGGAACTGTATAGATATTGCATGTAGAGTGCTAGGTGGCATGGAATACTCCAATGCAAGTTGAATTCAGTAACCTACCTGGTACCATTTACAGTGGAACAGCCATTGACTTGGTTTAATTCTAGAAAGACTAAAGTTCCAATGTGTAGAGAAGGTAACGTTACTGAAAGTAACTTCTGGAGCATAGGTCGCACACTCAAAAAATTGGTTGCAGACAACTCTAAATCATATGGTTAGTGTGCTAACAATGTTTACATCATGTTAGCACATAGTACTTATCAGCAAAATTGAACTGTACACTCCTTTGAGTTGAATGCATTACTTTCTGTTCAATGCATTTTGTGATAAGTTTCTGTACATAACTACTCAGACTGATGTGGAACTGTATAGATATTGCATGTAGAGTGCTAGGTGGCATGGAAAACTCCAATGCAAGTTGAATTCAGTAAACTAGCTGGTACCATTTACAGTGGAACAGCCATTGACGGTGTAATTCTGTAAAGTCTAAAGTTCCAATGAGTAGAGAAGGTAATGCTGCTGAAAGTAACTTCAGTAGCATAGGTAGCACACTCAAAAAATTGGTTGCAGACAACTCTAAATCATATGGTTAGTGTGCTAACAATGTTTACATCATGTTAGCACATAGTACTTATCAGCAAAATTGAACTGTACACTCCTTTGAGTTGAATGCATTACTTTCTGTTCAATGCATTTTGTGATAAGTTTCTGTACATAACTACTCAGACTGATGTGGAACTGTATAGATATTGCATGTAGAGTGCTAGGTGGCATGGAATACTCCAATGCAAGTTGAATTCAGTAACCTACCTGGTACCATTTACAGTGGAACAGCCATTGACTTGGTTTAATTCTGCAAAGACTAAAGTTCCAATGTGTAGAGAAGGTAACGTTACTGAAAGTAACTTCTGGAGCATAGGTAGCACACTCATACAATTGGTTGCAGACAACTCTAAATCATATGGTTAGTGTGCTACCAAAGTTTACATCATGTTAGCAGATAGTAGTTCTCAGCAAAATTGAACTGTACACTCCTTTGAGTTGAATGCATTTCTTTCTGTTCAATGCATTTTGTGATAAGTTTCTGTACATAACTACTCAGATTGATGTGGAACTGTATAGATATTGCATGTAGAGTGCTAGGTGGCATGGAATACTCTAATGCAAGTTGAATTCAGTAACCTACCTGGTACCATTTACAGTGGAACAGCCATTGACTTGGTTTAATTCTAGAAAGACTAAAGTTCCAATGTGTAGAGAAGGTAACGTTACTGAAAGTAACCTCTGGAGCATAGGTAGCACACTCAAAAAATTGGTTGCAGACAACTCTAAATCATATGGTTAGTGTGCTAACAATGTTTACATCATGTTAGCACATAGTACTTATCAGCAAAATTGAACTGTATACTCCTTTGAGTTGAATGCATTACTTTCTGTTCAATGCATTTTGTGATAGGTTTCTGTACATAACTACTCAGACTGATGTGGAACTGTATAGATATTGCATGTAGAGTGCTAGGTGGCATGGAATACTCCAATGCAAGTTGAATTCAGTAAACTAGCTGGTACCATTTACAGTGGAACAGCCATTGACGGTGTAATTCTGTAAAGTCTAAAGTTCCAATGAGTAGAGAAGGTAATGCTACTGAAAGTAACTTCAGTAGCATAGGTAGCACACTCAAAAAATTGGTTGCAGACAACTCTAAATCATATGGTTAGTGTGCTAACAATGTTTACATCATGTTAGCACATAGTACTTATCAGCAAAATTGAACTGTACACTCCTTTGAGTTGAATGCATTACTTTCTGTTCAATGCATTTTGTGATAAGTTTCTGTACATAACTACTCAGACTGATGTGGAACTGTATACATATTGCATGTAGAGTGCTAGGTGGCATGGAATACTCCAATGCAAGTTGAATTCAGTAACCTACCTGGTACCATTTACAGTGGAACAGCCATTGACTTGGTTTAATTCTGCAAAGACTAAAGTTCCAATGTGTAGAGAAGGTAACGTTACTGAAAGTAACGTCTGGAGCATAGGTAGCACACTCAAAAAATTGGTTGCAGACAACTCTAAATCATATGGTTAGTGTGCTAACAATGTTTACATCATGTTAGCACATAGTACTTATCAGCAAAATTGAACTGTACACTCCTTTGAGTTGAATGCATTACTTTCTGTTCAATGCATTTTGTGATAAGTTTCTGTACATAACTACTCAGACTGATGTGGAGCTGTATAGATATTGCATGTAGAGTGCTAGGTGGCATGGAAAACTCCAATGCAAGTTGAATTCAGTAAACTAGCTGGTACCATTTACAGTGGAACAGCCATTGACGGTGTAATTCTGTAAAGTCTAAAGTTCCAATGAGTAGAGAAGGTAATGCTGCTGAAAGTAACTTCAGTAGCATAGGTAGCACACTCAAAAAATTGGTTGCAGACAACTCTAAATCATATGGTTAGTGTGCTAACAATGTTTACATGATGTTAGCACATAGTACTTATCAGCAAAATTGAACTGTACACTCCTTTGAGTTGAATGCATTACTTCCTGTTCAATGCATTTTTTGATAAGTTTCTGTACATAACTACTCAGACTGATGTGGAACTGTATAGATATTGCATGTAGAGTGCTAGGTGGCATGGAATACTCCAATGCAAGTTGAATTCAGTAACCTACCTGGTACCATTTACAGTGGAACAGCCATTGACTTGGTTTAATTCTGCAAAGACTAAAGTTCCAATGTGTAGAGAAGGTAACGTTACTGAAAGTAACTTCTGGAGCATAGGTAGCACACTCATAAAATTGGTTGCAGACAACTCTAAATCATATGGTTAGTGTGCTACCAAAGTTTACATCATGTTAGCACATAGTACTTATCAGCAAAATTGAACTGTACACTCCTTTGAGTTGAATGCATTACTTTCTGTTCAATGCATTTTGTGATAAGTTTCTGTACATAACTACTCAGACTGATGTGGAGCTGTATAGATATTGCATGTAGAGTGCTAGGTGGCATGGAAAACTCCAATGCAAGTTGAATTCAGTAAACTAGCTGGTACCATTTACAGTGGAACAGCCATTGACGGTGTAATTCTGTAAAGTCTAAAGTTCCAATGAGTAGAGAAGGTAATGCTGCTGAAAGTAACTTCAGTAGCATAGGTAGCACACTCAAAAAATTGGTTGCAGACAACTCTAAATCATATGGTTAGTGTGCTAACAATGTTTACATGATGTTAGCACATAGTACTTATCAGCAAAATTGAACTGTACACTCCTTTGAGTTGAATGCATTACTTCCTGTTCAATGCATTTTTTGATAAGTTTCTGTACATAACTACTCAGACTGATGTGGAACTGTATAGATATTGCATGTAGAGTGCTAGGTGGCATGGAATACTCCAATGCAAGTTGAATTCAGTAACCTACCTGGTACCATTTACAGTGGAACAGCCATTGACTTGGTTTAATTCTGCAAAGACTAAAGTTCCAATGTGTAGAGAAGGTAACGTTACTGAAAGTAACTTCTGGAGCATAGGTAGCACACTCATAAAATTGGTTGCAGACAACTCTAAATCATATGGTTAGTGTGCTACCAAAGTTTACATCATGTTAGCACATAGTACTTATCAGCAAAATTGAACTGTACACTCCTTTGAGTTGAATGCATTACTTTCTGTTCAATGCATTTTGTGATAAGTTTCTGTACATAACTACTCAGACTGATGTGGAACTGTATAGATATTGCATGTAGAGTGCTACGTGGCATGGAATACTCCAATGCAAGTTGAATTCAGTAACCTACCTGGTACCATTTACAGTGGAACAGCCATTGACTTGGTTTAATTCTGCAAAGACTAGTTCCAATGTGTAGAGAAGGTAACGTTACTGAAAGTAACTTCTGGAGCATAGGTAGCACACTCATAAAATTGGTTGCAGACAACTCTAAATCATATGGTTAGTGTGCTACCAAAGTTTACATCATGTTAGCAGATAGTAGTTCTCAGCAAAATTGAACTGTACACTCCTTTGAGTTGAATGCATTACTTTCTGTTCAATGCATTTTGTGATAAGTTTCTGTACATAACTACTCAGACTGATGTGGAACTGTATAGATATTGCATGTAGAGTGCTAGGTGGCATGGAAAACTCCAATGCAAGTTGAATTCAGTAAACTAGCTGGTACCATTTACAGTGGAACAGCCATTGACGGTGTAATTCTGTAAAGTCTAAAGTTCCAATGAGTAGAGAAGGTAACGTTACTGAAAGTAACTTCTGGAGCAGAGGTAGCACACTCATAAAATTGGTTGCAGACAACTCTAAATCATATGGTTAGTGTGCTACCAAAGTTTACATCATGTTAGCACATAGTAGTTCTCAGCAAAATTGAACTGTACACTCCTTTGAGTTGAATGCATTACTTTCTGTTCAATGCATTTTGTGATAAGTTTCTGTACATAACTACTCAGACTGATGTGGAACTGTATAGATATTGCATGTAGAGTGCTAGGTGGCATGGAATACTCCAATGCAAGTTGAATTCAGTAACCTACCTGGTACCATTTACAGTGGAACAGCCATTGACTTCGTTTAATTCTGCAAAGACTAAAGTTCCAATGTGTAGAGAAGGTAACGTTACTGAAAGTAACTTCTGAAGCATAGGTAGCACAGTCAAAAAATTGGTTGCAGACAACTCCAAATCATATGATTAGTGTGCTAACAATGTTTACATCATGTTAGCACATAGTACTTATCAGCAAAATTGAACTGTACACTCCTTTGAGTTGAATGCATTACTTTCTGTTCAATGCATTTTGTGATAAGTTTCTGTACATAACTACTCAGACTGATGTGGAACAGTATAGATATTGCATGTAGAGTGCTAGGTGGCATGGAATACTCCAATGCAAGTTGAATTCAGTAACCTAGCTGGTACCATTTACAGTGGAACAGCCATTGACTTGGTTTAATTCTGTAAAGTCTAAAGTTCCAATGAGTAGAGAAGGTAATGCTACTGAAAGTAACTTCAGTAGCATAGGTAGCACACTCAAAAAATTGGTTGCAGACAACTCTAAATCATATGGTTAGTGTGCTAACAATGTTTACATGATGTTAGCACATAGTACTTATCAGCAAAATTGAACTGTACACTCCTTTGAGTTGAATGCATTACTTCCTGTTCAATGCATTTTTTGATAAGTTTCTGTACATAACTACTCAGACTGATGTGGAACTGTATAGATATTGCATGTAGAGTGCTAGGTGGCATGGAATACTCCAATGCAAGTTGAATTCAGTAACCTACCTGGTACCATTTACAGTGGAACAGCCATTGACTTGGTTTAATTCTGCAAAGACTAAAGTTCCAATGTGTAGAGAAGGTAACGTTACTGAAAGTAACTTCTGGAGCATAGGTAGCACACTCATAAAATTGGTTGCAGACAACTCTAAATCATATGGTTAGTGTGCTACCAAAGTTTACATCATGTTAGCACATAGTACTTAACAGCAAAATTGAACTGTACACTCCTTTGAGTTGAATGCATTACTTTCTGTTCAATGCATTTTGTGATAAGTTTCTGTACATAACTACTCAGACTGATGTGGAACTGTATAGATATTGCATGTAGAGTGCTACGTGGCATGGAATACTCCAATGCAAGTTGAATTCAGTAACCTACCTGGTACCATTTACAGTGGAACATCCATTGACTTGGTTTAATTCTGCAAAGACTAGTTCCAATGTGTAGAGAAGGTAACGTTACTGAAAGTAACTTCTGGAGCATAGGTAGCACACTCATAAAATTGGTTGCAGACAACTCTAAATCATATGGTTAGTGTGCTACCAAAGTTTACATCATGTTAGCAGATAGTAGTTCTCAGCAAAATTGAACTGTACACTCCTTTGAGTTGAATGCATTACTTTCTGTTCAATGCATTTTGTGATAAGTTTCTGTACATAACTACTCAGACTGATGTGGAACTGTATAGATATTGCATGTAGAGTGCTAGGTGGCATGGAAAACTCCAATGCAAGTTGAATTCAGTAAACTAGCTGGTACCATTTACAGTGGAACAGCCATTGACGGTGTAATTCTGTAAAGTCTAAAGTTCCAATGAGTAGAGAAGGTAACGTTACTGAAAGTAACTTCTGGAGCAGAGGTAGCACACTCATAAAATTGGTTGCAGACAACTCTAAATCATATGGTTAGTGTGCTACCAAAGTTTACATCATGTTAGCACATAGTAGTTCTCAGCAAAATTGAACTGTACACTCCTTTGAGTTGAATGCATTACTTTCTGTTCAATGCATTTTGTGATAAGTTTCTGTACATAACTACTCAGACTGATGTGGAACTGTATAGATATTGCATGTAGAGTGCTAGGTGGCATGGAATACTCCAATGCAAGTTGAATTCAGTAACCTACCTGGTACCATTTACAGTGGAACAGCCATTGACTTCGTTTAATTCTGCAAAGACTAAAGTTCCAATGTGTAGAGAAGGTAACGTTACTGAAAGTAACTTCTGAAGCATAGGTAGCACACTCAAAAAATTGGTTGCAGACAACTCCAAATCATATGATTAGTGTGCTAACAATGTTTACATCATGTTAGCACATAGTACTTATCAGCAAAATTGAACTGTACACTCCTTTGAGTTGAATGCATTACTTTCTGTTCAATGCATTTTGTGATAAGTTTCTGTACATAACTACTCAGACTGATGTGGAACAGTATAGATATTGCATGTAGAGTGCTAGGTGGCATGGAATACTCCAATGCAAGTTGAATTCAGTAACCTAGCTGGTACCATTTACAGTGGAACAGCCATTGACTTGGTTTAATTCTGTAAAGTCTAAAGTTCCAATGAGTAGAGAAGGTAATGCTACTGAAAGTAACTTCAGTAGCATAGGTAGCACACTCAAAAAATTGGTTGCAGACAACTCTAAATCATATGGTTAGTGTGCTAACAATGTTTACATCATGTTAGCACATAGTACTTATCAGCAAAATTGAACTGTACACTCCATTGAGTTGAATGCATTACTTTCTGTTCAATGCATTTTGTGATAAGTTTCTGTACATAACTACTCAGACTGATGTGGAACTGTATAGATATTGCATGTAGAGTGCTAGGTGGCATGGAAAACTCCAATGCAAGTTGAATTCAGTAAACTAGCTGGTACCATTTACAGTGGAACAGCCATTGACGGTGTAATTCTGTAAAGTCTAAAGTTCCAATGAGTAGAGAAGGTAACGTTACTGAAAGTAACTTCTGGAGCAGAGGTAGCACACTCATAAAATTGGTTGCAGACAACTCTAAATCATATGGTTAGTGTGCTACCAAAGTTTACATCATGTTAGCACATAGTAGTTCTCAGCAAAATTGAACTGTACACTCCTTTGAGTTGAATGCATTACTTTCTGTTCAATGCATTTTGTGATAAGTTTCTGTACATAACTACTCAGACTGATGTGGAACTGTATAGATATTGCATGTAGAGTGCTAGGTGGCATGGAATACTCCAATGCAAGTTGAATTCAGTAACCTACCTGGTACCATTTACAGTGGAACAGCCATTGACTTCGTTTAATTCTGCAAAGACTAAAGTTCCAATGTGTAGAGAAGGTAACGTTACTGAAAGTAACTTCTGAAGCATAGGTAGCACACTCAAAAAATTGGTTGCAGACAACTCCAAATCATATGATTAGTGTGCTAACAATGTTTACATCATGTTAGCACATAGTACTTATCAGCAAAATTGAACTGTACACTCCTTTGAGTTGAATGCATTACTTTCTGTTCAATGCATTTTGTGATAAGTTTCTGTACATAACTACTCAGACTGATGTGGAACAGTATAGATATTGCATGTAGAGTGCTAGGTGGCATGGAATACTCCAATGCAAGTTGAATTCAGTAACCTAGCTGGTACCATTTACAGTGGAACAGCCATTGACTTGGTTTAATTCTGTAAAGTCTAAAGTTCCAATGAGTAGAGAAGGTAATGCTACTGAAAGTAACTTCAGTAGCATAGGTAGCACACTCAAAAAATTGGTTGCAGACAACTCTAAATCATATGGTTAGTGTGCTAACAATGTTTACATGATGTTAGCACATAGTACTTATCAGCAAAATTGAACTGTACACTCCTTTGAGTTGAATGCATTACTTCCTGTTCAATGCATTTTTTGATAAGTTTCTGTACATAACTACTCAGACTGATGTGGAACTGTATAGATATTGCATGTAGAGTGCTAGGTGGCATGGAATACTCCAATGCAAGTTGAATTCAGTAACCTACCTGGTACCATTTACAGTGGAACAGCCATTGACTTGGTTTAATTCTGCAAAGACTAAAGTTCCAATGTGTAGAGAAGGTAACGTTACTGAAAGTAACTTCTGGAGCATAGGTAGCACACTCATAAAATTGGTTGCAGACAACTCTAAATCATATGGTTAGTGTGCTACCAAAGTTTACATCATGTTAGCACATAGTACTTATCAGCAAAATTGAACTGTACACTCCTTTGAGTTGAATGCATTACTTTCTGTTCAATGCATTTTGTGATAAGTTTCTGTACATAACTACTCAGACTGATGTGGAACTGTATAGATATTGCATGTAGAGTGCTACGTGGCATGGAATACTCCAATGCAAGTTGAATTCAGTAACCTACCTGGTACCATTTACAGTGGAACAGCCATTGACTTGGTTTAATTCTGCAAAGACTAGTTCCAATGTGTAGAGAAGGTAACGTTACTGAAAGTAACTTCTGGAGCATAGGTAGCACACTCATAAAATTGGTTGCAGACAACTCTAAATCATATGGTTAGTGTGCTACCAAAGTTTACATCATGTTAGCAGATAGTAGTTCTCAGCAAAATTGAACTGTACACTCCTTTGAGTTGAATGCATTACTTTCTGTTCAATGCATTTTGTGATAAGTTTCTGTACATAACTACTCAGACTGATGTGGAACTGTATAGATATTGCATGTAGAGTGCTAGGTGGCATGGAAAACTCCAATGCAAGTTGAATTCAGTAAACTAGCTGGTACCATTTACAGTGGAACAGCCATTGACGGTGTAATTCTGTAAAGTCTAAAGTTCCAATGAGTAGAGAAGGTAACGTTACTGAAAGTAACTTCTGGAGCAGAGGTAGCACACTCATAAAATTGGTTGCAGACAACTCTAAATCATATGGTTAGTGTGCTACCAAAGTTTACATCATGTTAGCACATAGTAGTTCTCAGCAAAATTGAACTGTACACTCCTTTGAGTTGAATGCATTACTTTCTGTTCAATGCATTTTGTGATAAGTTTCTGTACATAACTACTCAGACTGATGTGGAACTGTATAGATATTGCATGTAGAGTGCTAGGTGGCATGGAATACTCCAATGCAAGTTGAATTCAGTAACCTACCTGGTACCATTTACAGTGGAACAGCCATTGACTTCGTTTAATTCTGCAAAGACTAAAGTTCCAATGTGTAGAGAAGGTAACGTTACTGAAAGTAACTTCTGAAGCATAGGTAGCACACTCAAAAAATTGGTTGCAGACAACTCCAAATCATATGATTAGTGTGCTAACAATGTTTACATCATGTTAGCACATAGTACTTATCAGCAAAATTGAACTGTACACTCCTTTGAGTTGAATGCATTACTTTCTGTTCAATGCATTTTGTGATAAGTTTCTGTACATAACTACTCAGACTGATGTGGAACAGTATAGATATTGCATGTAGAGTGCTAGGTGGCATGGAATACTCCAATGCAAGTTGAATTCAGTAACCTAGCTGGTACCATTTACAGTGGAACAGCCATTGACTTGGTTTAATTCTGTAAAGTCTAAAGTTCCAATGAGTAGAGAAGGTAATGCTACTGAAAGTAACTTCAGTAGCATAGGTAGCACACTCAAAAAATTGGTTGCAGACAACTCTAAATCATATGGTTAGTGTGCTAACAATGTTTACATCATGTTAGCACATAGTACTTATCAGCAAAATTGAACTGTACACTCCATTGAGTTGAATGCATTACTTTCTGTTCAATGCATTTTGTGATAAGTTTCTGTACATAACTACTCAGACTGATGTGGAACTGTATAGATATTGCATGTAGAGTGCTAGGTGGCATGGAATACTCCAATGCGTTGAATTCAGTAACCTACCTGGTACCATTTACAGTGGAACAGCCATTGACTTCGTTTAATTCTGCAAAGACTAAAGTTCCAATGTGTAGAGAAGGTAACGTTACAGAAAGTAACTTCAGAAGCATAGGTAGCACACTCAAAAAATTGTTTGCAGACAACTCTAAATCATATGATTAGTGTGCTAACAATGTTTACATCATGTTAGCACATAGTACTTATCAGCAAAATTGAACTGTACACTCCTTTGAGTTGAATGCATTACTTTCTGTTCAATGCATTTTGTGGTAAGTTTCTGTACATAACTACTCAGACTGATGTGGAACTGTATAGATATTGCATGTAGAGTGCTAGGTGGCATGGAATACTCCAATGCAAGTTGAATTCAGTAACCTACCTGGTACCATTTACAGTGGAACAGCCATTGACTTCGTTTAATTCTGCATAGACTAAAGTTCCAATGTGTAGAGAAGGTAACGTTACTGAAAGTAACTTCAGTAGCATAGGTAGCACACTCAAAAAATTGGTTGCAGACAACTCTAAATCATATGGTTAGTGTGCTAACAATGTTTACATCATGTTAGCACACAGTACTTATCAGCAAAATTCAACTGTACACTCCTTTGAGTTGAATGCATTACTTTCTGTTCAATGCATTTTGTGGTAAGTTTCTGTACATAACTACTCAGACTGATGTGGAACTGTATAGCTATTGCATGTAGAGTGCTAGGTGGCATGGAATACTCCAATGCAAGTTGAATTCAGTAACCTAGCTGGTACCATTTACAGTGGAACAGCCATTGACTTGGTTTAATTCTGTAAAGTCTAAAGTTCCAATGAGTAGAGAAGGTAATGCTATTGAAAGTAACTTCAGTAGCATAGGTAGCACACTCAAAAAATTGGTTGCAGACAACTCTAAATCATATGGTTAGTGTGCTAACAATGTTTACATCAAATTAGCACATAGTACTTATCAGCAAAATTGAACTGTACACTCCTTTGAGTTGAATGCATTACTTTCTGTTCAATGCATTTTGTGATAATTTTCTGTACATAACTACTCAGACTGATGTGCAACTGTATAGATATTGCATGTAGAGTGCTAGGTGGCATGGAATACTCCAATGCAAGTTGGATTCAGTAACCTACCTGGTACCATTTACAGTGGAACAGCCATTGACTTGGTTTAATTCTGCAAAGACTAAAGTTCCAATGTGTAGAGAAGGTAACGTTACTGAAAGTAACATCTGGAGCATAGGTAGCACACTCAAAAAATTGGTAGCAGACAACTCTAAATCATATGGTTAGTGTGCGAACAATGTTTACATCATGTTAGCACATAGTACTTATCAGCAAAATTGAACTGTACACTCCTTTGAGTTGAATGCATTACTTTCTGTTCAATGCATTTTGTGATAAGTTTCTGTACATAACTACTCAGACTGATGTGGAACTGTATAGATATTGCATGTAGAGTGCTAGGTGGCATGGAATACTCCAATGCAAGTTGAATTCAGTAACCTAGCTGGTACCATTTACAGTGGAACAGCCATTGACTTGGTTTAATTCTGTAAAGTCTAAAGTTCCAATGAGTAGAGAAGGTAATGCTACTGAAAGTAACTTCAGTAGCATAGGTAGCACACTCAAAAAATTGGTTGCAGACAACTCTAAATCATATGGTTAGTGTGCTAACAATGTTTACATCATGTTAGCACATAGTACTTATCAGCAAAATTGAACTGTACACTCCTTTGAGTTGAATGCATTACTTTCTGTTCAATGTATTTTGTGATAAGTTTCTGTACATAACTACTCAAACTGATGTGGAACTGTATAGATATTGCATGTAGAGTGCTAGGTGGCATGGAATACTCCAATGCAAGTTGAATTCAGTAACCTACCTGGTACCATTTACAGTGGAACAGCCATTGACTTGGTTTAATTCTGCAAAGACTAAAGTTCCAATGTGTAGAGAAGGTAACGTTACTGAAAGTAACTTCTGGAGCATAGGTAGCACACTGAAAATATTGGTTGCAGACAACTCTAAATCATATGGTTAGTGTGCTAACAATGTTTACATCATGTTAGCACATAGTACTTATCAGCAAAATTCAACTGTACACTCCTTTGAGTTGAATGCATTACTTTCTGTTCAATGCATTTTGTGGTAAGTTTCTGTACATAACTACTCAGACTGATGTGGAACTGTATAGATATTGCATGTAGAGTGCTAGGTGGCATGGAATACTCCAATGCAAGTTGAATTCAGTAACCTACCTGGTACCATTTACAGTGGAACAGCCATTGACTTGGTTTAATTCTGCAAAGACTAAAGTTCCAATGTGTAGAGAAGGTAACGTTACTGAAAGTAACATCTGGAGCATAGGTAGCACACTCAAAAAATTGGTAGCAGACAACTCTAAATCATATGGTTAGTGTGCTAACAATGTTTACATCATGTTAGCACATAGTACTTATCAGCAAAATTGAACTGTACACTCCTTTGAGTTGAATGCATTACTTTCTGTTCAATGCATTTTGTGATAAGTTTCTGTACATAACTACTCAGACTGATGTGGAACTGTATAGATATTGCATGTAGAGTGCTAGGTGGCATGGAATACTCCAATGCAAGTTGAATTCAGTAACCTAGCTGGTACCATTTACAGTGGAACAGCCATTGACTTGGTTTAATTCTGTAAAGTCTTAAGTTCCAATGAGTAGAGAAGGTAATGCTACTGAAAGTAACTTCAGTAGCATAGGTAGCACACTCAAAAAATTGGTTGCAGACAACTCTAAATCATATGGTTAGTGTGCTAACAATGTTTACATCATGTTAGCACATAGTACTTATCAGCAAAATTCAACTGTACACTCCTTTGAGTTGAAAGCATTACTTTCTGTTCAATGCATTTTGTGGTAAGTTTCTGTACATAACTACTCAGACTGATGTGGAACTGTATAGATATTGCATGTAGAGTGCTAGGTGGCATGGAATACTCCAATGCAAGTTGAATTCAGTAACCTAGCTGGTACCATTTACAGTGGAACAGACATTGACTTGGTTTAATTCTGTAAAGTCTAAAGTTCCAATGAGTAGAGAAGGTAATGCTACTGAAAGTAACTTCAGTAGCATAGGTAGCACACACAAAAAATTGGTTGCAGACAACTCTAAATCATATGGTTAGTGTGCGAACAATGTTTCCATCATGTTAGCACATAGTACTTATCAGCAAAATTGAACTGTACACTGCTTTGAGTTGAATGCATTACTTTCTGTTCAATGCATTTTGTGATAAGTTTCTGTACATAACTACTCAGACTGATGTGGAACAGTATAGATATTGCATGTAGAGTGCTAGGTGGCATGGAATACTCCAATGCAAGTTGAATTCAGTAACCTACCTGGTACCATTTACAGTGGAACAGCCATTGACTTGGTTTAATTCTGTAAAGTCTAAAGTTCCAATGAGTAGAGAAGGTAATGCTACTGAAAGTAACTTCAGTAGCATAGGTAGCACACTCAAAAAATTGGTTGCAGACAACTCTAAATCATATGGTTAGTGTGCTAACAATGTTTACATCATGTTAGCACACAGTACTTATCAGCAAAATTGAACTGTACACTCCTTTGAGTTGAATGCATTACTTTCTGTTCAATGCATTTTGTGATAAGTTTCTGTACATAACTACTCAGACTGATGTGGAACTGTATAGCTATTGCATGTAGAGTGCTAGGTGGCATGGAATACTCCAATGCAAGTTGAATTCAGTAACCTAGCTGGTACCATTTACAGTGGAACAGCCATTGACTTGGTTTAATTCTGTAAAGTCTAAAGTTCCAATGAGTAGAGAAGGTAATGCTATTGAAAGTAACTTCAGTAGCATAGGTAGCACACTCAAAAAATTGGTTGCAGACAACTCTAAATCATATGGTTAGTGTGCTAACAATGTTTACATCAAATTAGCACATAGTACTTATCAGCAAAATTGAACTGTACACTCCTTTGAGTTGAATGCATTACTTTCTGTTCAATGCATTTTGTGATAATTTTCTGTACATAACTACTCAGACTGATGTGCAACTGTATAGATATTGCATGTAGAGTGCTAGGTGGCATGGAATACTCCAATGCAAGTTGGATTCAGTAACCTACCTGGTACCATTTACAGTGGAACAGCCATTGACTTGGTTTAATTCTGCAAAGACTAAAGTTCCAATGTGTAGAGAAGGTAACGTTACTGAAAGTAACATCTGGAGCATAGGTAGCACACTCAAAAAATTGGTAGCAGACAACTCTAAATCATATGGTTAGTGTGCGAACAATGTTTACATCATGTTAGCACATAGTACTTATCAGCAAAATTGAACTGTACACTCCTTTGAGTTGAATGCATTACTTTCTGTTCAATGCATTTTGTGATAAGTTTCTGTACATAACTACTCAGACTGATGTGGAACTGTATAGATATTGCATGTAGAGTGCTAGGTGGCATGGAATACTCCAATGCAAGTTGAATTCAGTAACCTAGCTGGTACCATTTACAGTGGAACAGCCATTGACTTGGTTTAATTCTGTAAAGTCTAAAGTTCCAATGAGTAGAGAAGGTAATGCTACTGAAAGTAACTTCAGTAGCATAGGTAGCACACTCAAAAAATTGGTTGCAGACAACTCTAAATCATATGGTTAGTGTGCTAACAATGTTTACATCATGTTAGCACATAGTACTTATCAGCAAAATTGAACTGTACACTCCTTTGAGTTGAATGCATTACTTTCTGTTCAATGCATTTTGTGATAATTTTCTGTACATAACTACTCAGACTGATGTGCAACTGTATAGATATTGCATGTAGAGTGCTAGGTGGCATGGAATACTCCAATGCAAGTTGGATTCAGTAACCTACCTGGTACCATTTACAGTGGAACAGCCATTGACTTGGTTTAATTCTGCAAAGACTAAAGTTCCAATGTGTAGAGAAGGTAACGTTACTGAAAGTAACATCTGGAGCATAGGTAGCACACTCAAAAAATTGGTAGCAGACAACTCTAAATCATATGGTTAGTGTGCGAACAATGTTTACATCATGTTAGCACATAGTACTTATCAGCAAAATTGAACTGTACACTCCTTTGAGTTGAATGCATTACTTTCTGTTCAATGCATTTTGTGATAAGTTTCTGTACATAACTACTCAGACTGATGTGGAACTGTATAGATATTGCATGTAGAGTGCTAGGTGGCATGGAATACTCCAATGCAAGTTGAATTCAGTAACCTAGCTGGTACCATTTACAGTGGAACAGCCATTGACTTGGTTTAATTCTGTAAAGTCTAAAGTTCCAATGAGTAGAGAAGGTAATGCTACTGAAAGTAACTTCAGTAGCATAGGTAGCACACTCAAAAAATTGGTTGCAGACAACTCTAAATCATATGGTTAGTGTGCTAACAATGTTTACATCATGTTAGCACATAGTACTTATCAGCAAAATTGAACTGTACACTCCTTTGAGTTGAATGCATTACTTTCTGTTCAATGTATTTTGTGATAAGTTTCTGTACATAACTACTCAAACTGATGTGGAACTGTATAGATATTGCATGTAGAGTGCTAGGTGGCATGGAATACTCCAATGCAAGTTGAATTCAGTAACCTACCTGGTACCATTTACAGTGGAACAGCCATTGACTTGGTTTAATTCTGCAAAGACTAAAGTTCCAATGTGTAGAGAAGGTAACGTTACTGAAAGTAACTTCTGGAGCATAGGTAGCACACTGAAAATATTGGTTGCCGACAACTCTAAATCATATGGTTAGTGTGCTAACAATGTTTACATCATGTTAGCACATAGTACTTATCAGCAAAATTCAACTGTACACTCCTTTGAGTTGAATGCATTACTTTCTGTTCAATGCATTTTGTGGTAAGTTTCTGTACATAACTACTCAGACTGATGTGGAACTGTATAGATATTGCATGTAGAGTGCTAGGTGGCATGGAATACTCCAATGCAAGTTGAATTCAGTAACCTACCTGGTACCATTTACAGTGGAACAGCCATTGACTTGGTTTAATTCTGTAAAGTCTAAAGTTCCAATGAGTAGAGAAGGTAATGCTACTGAAAGTAACTTCAGTAGCATAGGTAGCACACTCAAAAAATTGGTTGCAGACAACTCTAAATCATATGGTTAGTGTGCTAACAATGTTTACATCATGTTAGCACATAGTACTTATCAGCAAAATTGAACTGTACACTCCTTTGAGTTGAATGCATTACTTTCTGTTCAATGTATTTTGTGATAAGTTTCTGTACATAACTACTCAGACTGATGTGGAACTGTATAGATATTGCATGTAGAGTGCTAGGTGGCATGGAATACTCCAATGCAAGTTGAATTCAGTAACCTACCTGGTACCATTTACAGTGGAACAGCCATTGACTTGGTTTAATTCTGCAAAGACTAAAGTTCCAATGTGTAGAGAAGGTAACGTTACTGAAAGTAACTTCTGGAGCATAGGTAGCACACTGAAAATATTGGTTGCAGACAACTCTAAATCATATGGTTAGTGTGCTAACAATGTTTACATCATGTTAGCACATAGTACTTATCAGCAAAATTCAACTGTACACTCCTTTGAGTTGAATGCATTACTTTCTGTTCAATGCATTTTGTGGTAAGTTTCTGTACATAACTACTCAGACTGATGTGGAACTGTATAGATATTGCATGTAGAGTGCTAGGTGGCATGGAATACTCCAATGCAAGTTGAATTCAGTAACCTACCTGGTACCATTTACAGTGGAACAGCCATTGACTTGGTTTAATTCTGCAAAGACTAAAGTTCCAATGTGTAGAGAAGGTAACGTTACTGAAAGTAACTTCTGGAGCATAGGTAGCACACTGAAAATATTGGTTGCAGACAACTCTAAATCATATGGTTAGTGTGCTAACAATGTTTACATCATGTTAGAACATAGTACTTATCAGCAAAATTGAACTGTATACTCCTTTGAGTTGAATGCATTACTTTCTGTTCAATGCATTTTGTGGTAAGTTTCTGTACATAACTACTCAGACTGATGTGGAACTGTATAGATATTGCATGTAGAGTGCTAGGTGGCATGGAATACTCCAATGCAAGTTGAATTCAGTAACCTACCTGGTACCATTTACAGTGGAACAGCCATTGACTTCGTTTAATTCTGCAAAGACTAAAGTTCCAATGTGTAGAGAAGGTAACGTTACTGAAAGTAACTTCTGAAGCATAGGTAGCACCCTCAAAAAATTGGTTGCAGACAACTCTAAATCATATGATTAGTGTGCTAACAATGTTTACATCATGTTAGCACATAGTACTTATCAGCAAAATTGAACTGTACACTCCTTTGAGTTGAATGCAATACTTTCTGTTCAATGCATTTTGTGGTAAGTTTCTGTACATAACTACTCAGACTGATGTGGAACTGTATAGATATTGCATGTAGAGTGCTAGGTGGCATGGAATACTCCAATGCAAGTTGAATTCAGTAACCTACCTGGTACCATTTACAGTGGAACAGCCATTGACTTCGTTTAATTCTGCAAAGACTAAAGTTCCAATGTGTAGAGAAGGTAACGTTACTGAAAGTAACTTCTGGAGCATAGGTAGCACACTGAAAATATTGGTTGCAGACAACTCTTAATCATATGGTTAGTGTGCTAACAATGTTTACATCATGTTAGCACATAGTACTTATCAGCAAAATTCAACTGTACACTCCTTTGAGTTGAAAGCATTACTTTCTGTTCAATGCATTTTGTGGTAAGTTTCTGTACATAACTACTGAGACTGATGTGGAACTGTATAGATATTGCATGTAGAGTGCTAGGTGGCATGGAATACTCCAATGCAAGTTGAATTCAGTAACCTAGCTGGTACCATTTACAGTGGAACAGCCATTGACTTGGTTTAATTCTGTAAAGTCTAAAGTTCCAATGTGTAGAGAAGGTAATGCTACTGAAAGTAACTTCAGTAGCATAGGTAGCACACTCAAAAAATTGGTTGCAGACAACTCTAAATCATATGGTTAGTGTGCTAACAATGTTTACATCATGTTAGCACATAGTACTTATCAGCAAAATTGAACTGTACACTCCATTGAGTTGAATGCATTACTTTCTGTTCAATGCATTTTGTGATAAGTTTCTGTACATAACTACTCAGACTGATGTGGAACAGTATAGATATTGCATGTAGAGTGCTAGGTGGCATGGAATACTCCAATGCAAGTTGAATTCAGTAACCTACCTGGTACCATTTACAGTGGAACAGCCATTGACTTGGTTTAATTCTGTAAAGTCTAAAGTTCCAATGAGTAGATAAGGTAATGCTACTGAAAGTAACTTCAGTAGCATAGGTAGCACACTCAAAAAATTGGTTGCAGACAACTCTAAATCATATGGTTAGTGTGCTAACAATGTTTACATCATGTTAGCACACAGTACTTATCAGCAAAATTGAACTGTACACTCCTTTGAGTTGAATGCATTACTTTCTGTTCAATGCATTTTGTGATAAGTTTCTGTACATAACTACTCAGACTGATGTGGAACTGTGCAGATATTGCATGTAGAGTGCTAGGTGGCATGGAATACTCCAATGCAAGTTGAATTCAGTAACCTACCTGGTACCATTTACAGTGGAACAGCCATTGACTTGGTTTAATTCTGCAAAGACTAAAGTTCCAATGTGTAGAGAAGGTAACGTTACTGAAAGTAACTTCTGGAGCATAGGTAGCAGACTCAAAAAATTGGTTGCAGACAACTCTAAATCATATAGTTAGTGTGCTAACAATGTTTACATCATGTTAGCACATAGTACTTATCAGCAAAATTGAACTGTACACTCCTTTGAGTTGAATGCATTACTTTCTGTTCAATGCATTTTGTGATACGTTTCTGTACATAACTACTCAGACTGATGTGGAACTGTATAGATATTGCATGTAGAGTGCTAGGTGGCATGGAATACTCCAATGCAAGTTGAATTCAGTAACCTAGCTGGTACCATTTACAGTGGAACAGCCATTGACTTGGTTTAATTCTGTAAAGTCTAAAGTTCCAATGAGTAGAGAAGGTAATGCTACTGAAAGTAACTTCAGTAGCATAGGTAGCACACTCAAAAAATTGGTTGCAGACAACTCTAAATCATATGGTTAGTGTACTAACAATATTTACATCATGTTAGCACATAGTACTTATCAGCAAAATTGAACTGTACACTCCTTTGAGTTGAATGCATTACTTTCTGTTCAATGCATTTTGTGATAAGTTTCTGTACATAACTACTCAGACTGATGTGGAACTGTATAGATATTGCATGTAGAGTGCTAGGTGGCATGGAATACTCCAATGCAAGTTGAATTCAGTAACCTACCTGGTACCATTTACAGTGGAACAGCCATTGACTTGGTTTAATTCTGCAAAGACTAAAGTTCCAATGTGTAGAGAAGGTAACGTTACTGAAAGTAACTTCTGGAGCATAGGTAGCACACTCATAAAATTGGTTGCAGACAACTCTAAATCATATGGTTAGTGTAATACCAAAGTTTACATCATGTTAGCAGATACTAGTTCTCAGCAAAATTGAACTGTACACTCCTTTGAGTTGAATGCATTACTTTCTGTTCAATGCATTTTGTGATAAGTTTCTGTACATAACTACTCAGACTGATGTGGAACTGTATAGATATTGCATGTAGAGTGCTAGGTGGCATGGAATACACCAATGCAAGTTGAATTCAGTAACCTACCTGGTACCATTTACAGTGGAACAGCCATTGACTTGGTTTAATTCTAGAAAGACTAAAGTTCCAATGTGTAGAGAAGCTAACGTTACTGAAAGTAACTTCTGAAGCATAGGTAGCACACTCAAAAAATTGGTTGCAGACAACTCTAAATCATATAGTTAGTGTGCTAACAATGTTTACATCATGTTAGCACATAGTACTTATCAGCAAAATTGAACTGTACACTCCTTTGAGTTGAATGCATTACTTTCTGTTCAATGCATTTTGTGATACGTTTCTGTACATAACTACTCAGACTGATGTGGAACTGTATAGATATTGCATGTAGAGTGCTAGGTGGCATGGAATACTCCAATGCAAGTTGAATTCAGTAACCTAGCTGGTACCATTTACATTGGAACAGCCATTGACTTGGTTTAATTCTGTAAAGTCTAAAGTTCCAATGAGTAGAGAAGGTAATGCTACTGAAAGTAACTTCAGTAGCATAGGTAGCACACTCAAGAAATTGGTTGCAGACAACTCTAAATCATATGGTTAGTGTACTAACAATGTTTACATCATGTTAGCACATAGTACTTATCAGCAAAATTGAACTGTACACTCCTTTGAGTTGAATGCATTACTTTCTGTTCAATGCATTTTGTGATAAGTTTCTGTACATAACTACTCAGACTGATGTGGAACTGTATAGATATTGCATGTAGAGTGCTAGGTGGCATGGAATACTCCAATGCAAGTTGAATTCAGTAACCTACCTGGTACCATTTACAGTGGAACAGCCATTGACTTGGTTTAATTCTGCAAAGACTAAAGTTCCAATGTGTAGAGAAGGTAACGTTACTGAAAGTAACTTCTGGAGCATAGGTAGCACACTCATAAAATTGGTTGCAGACAACTCTAAATCATATGGTTAGTGTAATACCAAAGTTTACATCATGTTAGCAGATACTAGTTCTCAGCAAAATTGAACTGTACACTCCTTTGAGTTGAATGCATTACTTTCTGTTCAATGCATTTTGTGATAAGTTTCTGTACATAACTACTCAGACTGATGTGGAACTGTATAGATATTGCATGTAGAGTGCTAGGTGGCATGGAATACACCAATGCAAGTTGAATTCAGTAACCTACCTGGTACCATTTACAGTGGAACAGCCATTGACTTGGTTTAATTCTAGAAAGACTAAAGTTCCAATGTGTAGAGAAGCTAACGTTACTGAAAATAACTTCTGAAGCATAGGTAGCACACTCAAAAAATTGGTTGCAGACAACTCTAAATCATATGGTTAGTGTGCTAACAATGTTTACATCATGTTAGCACACAGTACTTATCAGCAAAATTGAACTGTACACTCCTTTGAGTTGAATGCATTACTTTCTGTTCAATGCATTTTGTGATAAGTTTCTGTACATAACTACTCAGACTGATGTGGAACTGTGCAGATATTGCATGTAGAGTGCTAGGTGGCATGGAATACTCCAATGCAAGTTGAATTCAGTAACCTACCTGGTACCATTTACAGTGGAACAGCCATTGACTTGGTTTAATTCTGCAAAGACTAAAGTTCCAATGTGTAGAGAAGGTAATGCTACTGAAAGTAACTTCAGTAGCATAGGTAGCACACTCAAAAAATTGGTTGCAGACAACTCTAAATCATATGGTTAGTGTACTAACAATGTTTACATCATGTTAGCACATAGTACTTATCAGCAAAATTGAACTGTACACTCCTTTGAGTTGAATGCATTACTTTCTGTTCAATGCATTTTGTGATAAGTTTCTGTACATAACTACTCAGACTGATGTGGAACTGTATAGATATTGCATGTAGAGTGCTAGGTGGCATGGAATACTCCAATGCAAGTTGAATTCAGTAACCTACCTGGTACCATTTACAGTGGAACAGCCATTGACTTGGTTTAATTCTGCAAAGACTAAAGTTCCAATGTGTAGAGAAGGTAACGTTACTGTAAGTAACTTCTGGAGCATAGGTAGCACACTCATAAAATTGGTTGCAGACAACTCTAAATCATATGGTTAGTGTAATACCAAAGTTTACATCATGTTAGCAGATACTAGTTCTCAGCAAAATTGAACTGTACACTCCTTTGAGTTGAATGCATTACTTTCTGTTCAATGCATTTTGTGATAAGTTTCTGTACATAACTACTCAGACTGATGTGGAACTGTATAGATATTGCATGTAGAGTGCTAGGTGGCATGGAATACACCAATGCAAGTTGAATTCAGTAACCTACCTGGTACCATTTACAGTGGAACAGCCATTGACTTGGTTTAATTCTAGAAAGACTAAAGTTCCAATGTGTAGAGAAGCTAACGTTACTGAAAGTAACTTCTGAAGCATAGGTAGCACACTCAAAAAATTGGTTGCAGACAACTCTAAATCATATGGTTAGTGTGCTAACAATGTTTACATCATGTTAGCACACAGTACTTATCAGCAAAATTGAACTGTACACTCCTTTGAGTTGAATGCATTACTTTCTGTTCAATGCATTTTGTGATAAGTTTCTGTACATAACTACTCAGACTGATGTGGAACTGTGCAGATATTGCATGTAGAGTGCTAGGTGGCATGGAATACTCCAATGCAAGTTGAATTCAGTAACCTACCTGGTACCATTTACAGTGGAACAGCCATTGACTTGGTTTAATTCTGCAAAGACTAAAGTTCCAATGTGTAGAGAAGGTAACGTTACTGAAAGTAACTTCTGGAGCATAGGTAGCACACTCAAAAAATTGGTTGCAGACAACTCTAAATCATATGGTTAGTGTGCTAACAATGTTTACATCATGTTAGCACATAGTACTTATCAGCAAAATTGAACTGTACACTCCTTTGAGTTGAATGCATTACTTTCTGTTCAATGCATTTTGTGATACGTTTCTGTACATAACTACTCAGACTGATGTGGAACTGTATAGATATTGCATGTAGAGTGCTAGGTGGCATGGAATACTCCAATGCAAGTTGAATTCAGTAACCTAGCTGGTACCATTTACAGTGGAACAGCCATTGACTTGGTTTAATTCTGTAAAGTCTAAAGTTCCAATGAGTAGAGAAGGTAATGCTACTGAAAGTAACTTCAGTAGCATAGGTAGCACACTCAAAAAATTGGTTGCAGACAACTCTAAATCATATGGTTAGTGTGCTAACAATGTTTACATCATGTTAGCACATAGTACTTATCAGCAAAGTTGAACTGTACACTCCTTTGAGTTGAATGCATTACTTTCTGTTCAATGCATTTTGTGATAAGTTTCTGTACATAACGACTCAGACTGATTTGGAACTGTATAGATATTGCATGTAGAGTGCTAGGTGGCATGGAATACTCCAATGCAAGTTGAATTCAGTAACCTAGCTGGTACCATTTACAGTGGAACAGCCATTTACTTGGTTTAGTTCTGTAAAGTCTAAAGTTCCAATGAGTAGAGAAGGTAATGCTACTGAAAGTAACTTCAGTAGCATAGGTAGCACACTCAAAAAATTGGTTGCAGACAACTCTAAATCATATGGTTAGTGTACTAACAATGTTTACATCATGTTAGCACATAGTACTTATCAGCAAAATTGAACTGTACACTCCTTTGAGTTGAATGCATTACTTTCTGTTCAATGCATTTTGTGATAAGTTTCTGTACATAACTACTCAGACTGATGTGGAACTGTATAGATATTGCATGTAGAGTGCTAGGTGGCATGGAATACTCCAATGCAAGTTGAATTCAGTAACCTACCTGGTACCATTTACAGTGGAACAGCCATTGACTTGGTTTAATTCTGCAAAGACTAAAGTTCCAATGTGTAGAGAAGGTAACGTTACTGAAAGTAACTTCTGGAGCATAGGTAGCACACTCATAAAATTGGTTGCAGACAACTCTAAATCATATGGTTAGTGTAATACCAAAGTTTACATCATGTTAGCACATAGTACTTATCAGCAAAATTGAACTGTACACTCCTTTGAGTTGAATGCAATACTTTCTGTTCAATGCATTTTGTGGTAAGTTTCTGTACATAACTACTCAGACTGATGTGGAACTGTATAGATATTGCATGTAGAGTGCTAGGTGGCATGGAATACTCCAATGCAAGTTGAATTCAGTAACCTACCTGGTACCATTTACAGTGGAACAGCCATTGACTTGGTTTAATTCTGCAAAGACTAAAGTTCCAATGTGTAGAGAAGGTAACGTTACTGAAAGTAACTTCTGGAGCATAGGTAGCACACTCATAAAATTGGTTGCAGACAACTCTAAATCATATGGTTAGTGTAATACCAAAGTTTACATCATGTTAGCAGATACTAGTTCTCAGCAAAATTGAACTGTACACTCCTTTGAGTTGAATGCATTACTTTCTGTTCAATGCATTTTGTGATAAGTTTCTGTACATAACTACTCAGACTGATGTGGAACTGTATAGATATTGCATGTAGAGTGCTAGGTGGCATGGAATACACCAATGCAAGTTGAATTCAGTAACCTACCTGGTACCATTTACAGTGGAACAGCCATTGACTTGGTTTAATTCTAGAAAGACTAAAGTTCCAATGTGTAGAGAAGCTAACGTTACTGAAAGTAACTTCTGAAGCATAGGTAGCACACTCAAAAAATTGGTTGCAGACAACTCTAAATCATATAGTTAGTGTGCTAACAATGTTTACATCATGTTAGCACATAGTACTTATCAGCAAAATTGAACTGTACACTCCTTTGAGTTGAATGCATTACTTTCTGTTCAATGCATTTTGTGATACGTTTCTGTACATAACTACTCAGACTGATGTGGAACTGTATAGATATTGCATGTAGAGTGCTAGGTGGCATGGAATACTCCAATGCAAGTTGAATTCAGTAACCTAGCTGGTACCATTTACAGTGGAACAGCCATTGACTTGGTTTAATTCTGTAAAGTCTAAAGTTCCAATGAGTAGAGAAGGTAATGCTACTGAAAGTAACTTCAGTAGCATAGGTAGCACACTCAAGAAATTGGTTGCAGACAACTCTAAATCATATGGTTAGTGTACTAACAATGTTTACATCATGTTAGCACATAGTACTTATCAGCAAAATTGAACTGTACACTCCTTTGAGTTGAATGCATTACTTTCTGTTCAATGCATTTTGTGATAAGTTTCTGTACATAACTACTCAGACTGATGTGGAACTGTATAGATATTGCATGTAGAGTGCTAGGTGGCATGGAATACTCCAATGCAAGTTGAATTCAGTAACCTACCTGGTACCATTTACAGTGGAACAGCCATTGACTTGGTTTAATTCTGCAAAGACTAAAGTTCCAATGTGTAGAGAAGGTAACGTTACTGAAAGTAACTTCTGGAGCATAGGTAGCACACTCATAAAATTGGTTGCAGACAACTCTAAATCATATGGTTAGTGTAATACCAAAGTTTACATCATGTTAGCAGATACTAGTTCTCAGCAAAATTGAACTGTACACTCCTTTGAGTTGAATGCATTACTTTCTGTTCAATGCATTTTGTGATAAGTTTCTGTACATAACTACTCAGACTGATGTGGAACTGTATAGATATTGCATGTAGAGTGCTAGGTGGCATGGAATACACCAATGCAAGTTGAATTCAGTAACCTACCTGGTACCATTTACAGTGGAACAGCCATTGACTTGGTTTAATTCTAGAAAGACTAAAGTTCCAATGTGTAGAGAAGCTAACGTTACTGAAAATAACTTCTGAAGCATAGGTAGCACACTCAAAAAATTGGTTGCAGACAACTCTAAATCATATGGTTAGTGTGCTAACAATGTTTACATCATGTTAGCACACAGTACTTATCAGCAAAATTGAACTGTACACTCCTTTGAGTTGAATGCATTACTTTCTGTTCAATGCATTTTGTGATAAGTTTCTGTACATAACTACTCAGACTGATGTGGAACTGTGCAGATATTGCATGTAGAGTGCTAGGTGGCATGGAATACTCCAATGCAAGTTGAATTCAGTAACCTACCTGGTACCATTTACAGTGGAACAGCCATTGACTTGGTTTAATTCTGCAAAGACTAAAGTTCCAATGTGTAGAGAAGGTAATGCTACTGAAAGTAACTTCAGTAGCATAGGTAGCACACTCAAAAAATTGGTTGCAGACAACTCTAAATCATATGGTTAGTGTACTAACAATGTTTACATCATGTTAGCACATAGTACTTATCAGCAAAATTGAACTGTACACTCCTTTGAGTTGAATGCATTACTTTCTGTTCAATGCATTTTGTGATAAGTTTCTGTACATAACTACTCAGACTGATGTGGAACTGTATAGATATTGCATGTAGAGTGCTAGGTGGCATGGAATACTCCAATGCAAGTTGAATTCAGTAACCTACCTGGTACCATTTACAGTGGAACAGCCATTGACTTGGTTTAATTCTGCAAAGACTAAAGTTCCAATGTGTAGAGAAGGTAACGTTACTGAAAGTAACTTCTGGAGCATAGGTAGCACACTCATAAAATTGGTTGCAGACAACTCTAAATCATATGGTTAGTGTAATACCAAAGTTTACATCATGTTAGCAGATACTAGTTCTCAGCAAAATTGAACTGTACACTCCTTTGAGTTGAATGCATTACTTTCTGTTCAATGCATTTTGTGATAAGTTTCTGTACATAACTACTCAGACTGATGTGGAACTGTATAGATATTGCATGTAGAGTGCTAGGTGGCATGGAATACACCAATGCAAGTTGAATTCAGTAACCTACCTGGTACCATTTACAGTGGAACAGCCATTGACTTGGTTTAATTCTAGAAAGACTAAAGTTCCAATGTGTAGAGAAGCTAACGTTACTGAAAGTAACTTCTGAAGCATAGGTAGCACACTCAAAAAATTGGTTGCAGACAACTCTAAATCATATGGTTAGTGTGCTAACAATGTTTACATCATGTTAGCACACAGTACTTATCAGCAAAATTGAACTGTACACTCCTTTGAGTTGAATGCATTACTTTCTGTTCAATGCATTTTGTGATAAGTTTCTGTACATAACTACTCAGACTGATGTGGAACTGTGCAGATATTGCATGTAGAGTGCTAGGTGGCATGGAATACTCCAATGCAAGTTGAATTCAGTAACCTACCTGGTACCATTTACAGTGGAACAGCCATTGACTTGGTTTAATTCTGCAAAGACTAAAGTTCCAATGTGTAGAGAAGGTAACGTTACTGAAAGTAACTTCTGGAGCATAGGTAGCACACTCAAAAAATTGGTTGCAGACAACTCTAAATCATATGGTTAGTGTGCTAACAATGTTTACATCATGTTAGCACATAGTACTTATCAGCAAAATTGAACTGTACACTCCTTTGAGTTGAATGCATTACTTTCTGTTCAATGCATTTTGTGATACGTTTCTGTACATAACTACTCAGACTGATGTGGAACTGTATAGATATTGCATGTAGAGTGCTAGGTGGCATGGAATACTCCAATGCAAGTTGAATTCAGTAACCTAGCTGGTACCATTTACAGTGGAACAGCCATTGACTTGGTTTAATTCTGTAAAGTCTAAAGTTCCAATGAGTAGAGAAGGTAATGCTACTGAAAGTAACTTCAGTAGCATAGGTAGCACACTCAAAAAATTGGTTGCAGACAACTCTAAATCATATGGTTAGTGTGCTAACAATGTTTACATCATGTTAGCACATAGTACTTATCAGCAAAATTGAACTGTACACTCCTTTGAGTTGAATGCATTACTTTCTGTTCAATGCATTTTGTGATAAGTTTCTGTACATAACGACTCAGACTGATTTGGAACTGTATAGATATTGCATGTAGAGTGCTAGGTGGCATGGAATACTCCAATGCAAGTTGAATTCAGTAACCTAGCTGGTACCATTTACAGTGGAACAGCCATTTACTTGGTTTAGTTCTGTAAAGTCTAAAGTTCCAATGAGTAGAGAAGGTAATGCTACTGAAAGTAACTTCAGTAGCATAGGTAGCACACTCAAAAAATTGGTTGCAGACAACTCTAAATCATATGGTTAGTGTACTAACAATGTTTACATCATGTTAGCACATAGTACTTATCAGCAAAATTGAACTGTACACTCCTTTGAGTTGAATGCATTACTTTCTGTTCAATGCATTTTGTGATAAGTTTCTGTACATAACTACTCAGACTGATGTGGAACTGTATAGATATTGCATGTAGAGTGCTAGGTGGCATGGAATACTCCAATGCAAGTTGAATTCAGTAACCTACCTGGTACCATTTACAGTGGAACAGCCATTGACTTGGTTTAATTCTGCAAAGACTAAAGTTCCAATGTGTAGAGAAGGTAACGTTACTGAAAGTAACTTCTGGAGCATAGGTAGCACACTCATAAAATTGGTTGCAGACAACTCTAAATCATATGGTTAGTGTAATACCAAAGTTTACATCATGTTAGCAGATACTAGTTCTCAGCAAAATTGAACTGTACACTCCTTTGAGTTGAATGCATTACTTTCTGTTCAATGCATTTTGTGATAAGTTTCTGTACATAACTACTCAGACTGATGTGGAACTGTATAGATATTGCATGTAGAGTGCTAGGTGGCATGGAATACACCAATGCAAGTTGAATTCAGTAACCTACCTGGTACCATTTACAGTGGAACAGCCATTGACTTGGTTTAATTCTAGAAAGACTAAAGTTCCAATGTGTAGAGAAGCTAACGTTACTGAAAGTAACTTCTGAAGCATAGGTAGCACACTCAAAAAATTGGTTGCAGACAACTCTAAATCATATGATTAGTGTGCTAACAATGTTTACATCATGTTAGCAAATAGTACTTATCAGCAAAATTGAACTGTACACTGCTTTGAGTTGAATGCATTACTTTCTGTTCAATGCATTTTGTGATAAGTTTCTGTACATAACTACTCAGACTGATGTGGAACTGTATAGATATTGCATGTAGAGTGCTAGGTGGCATGGAATACTCCAATGCAAGTTGAATTCAGTAACCTACCTGGTACCATTTACAGTGGAACAGCCATTGACTTGGTTTAATTCTGTAAAGTCTAAAGTTCCAATGAGTAGAGAAGGTAATGCTACTGAAAGTAACTTCAGTAGCATAGGTAGCACACTCAAAAAATTGGTTGCAGACAACTCTAAATCATATGGTTAGTGTGCTAACAATGTTTACATCATGTTAGCACATAGTACTTATCAGCAAAATTGAACTGTACACTCCTTTGAGTTGAATGCATTACTTTCTGTTCAATGTATTTTGTGATAAGTTTCTGTACATAACTACTCAGACTGATGTGGAACTGTATAGATATTGCATGTAGAGTGCTAGGTGGCATGGAATACTCCAATGCAAGTTGAATTCAGTAACCTACCTGGTACCATTTACAGTGGAACAGCCATTGACTTGGTTTAATTCTGCAAAGACTAAAGTTCCAATGTGTAGAGAAGGTAACGTTACTGAAAGTAACTTCTGGAGCATAGGTAGCACACTGAAAATATTGGTTGCAGACAACTCTAAATCATATGGTTAGTGTGCTAACAATGTTTACATCATGTTAGCACATAGTACTTATCAGCAAAATTCAACTGTACACTCCTTTGAGTTGAATGCATTACTTTCTGTTCAATGCATTTTGTGGTAAGTTTCTGTACATAACTACTCAGACTGATGTGGAACTGTATAGATATTGCATGTAGAGTGCTAGGTGGCATGGAATACTCCAATGCAAGTTGAATTCAGTAACCTACCTGGTACCATTTACAGTGGAACAGCCATTGACTTGGTTTAATTCTGCAAAGACTAAAGTTCCAATGTGTAGAGAAGGTAACGTTACTGAAAGTAACTTCTGGAGCATAGGTAGCACACTGAAAATATTGGTTGCAGACAACTCTAAATCATATGGTTAGTGTGCTAACAATGTTTACATCATGTTAGAACATAGTACTTATCAGCAAAATTGAACTGTACACTCCTTTGAGTTGAATGCATTACTTTCTGTTCAATGCATTTTGTGGTAAGTTTCTGTACATAACTACTCAGACTGATGTGGAACTGTATAGATATTGCATGTAGAGTGCTAGGTGGCATGGAATACTCCAATGCAAGTTGAATTCAGTAACCTACCTGGTACCATTTACAGTGGAACAGCCATTGACTTGGTTTAATTCTGCAAAGACTAAAGTTCCAATGTGTAGAGAAGGTAACGTTACTGAAAGTAACTTCTGAAGCATAGGTAGCACCCTCAAAAAATTGGTTGCAGACAACTCTAAATCATATGATTAGTGTGCTAACAATGTTTACATCATGTTAGCACATAGTACTTATCAGCAAAATTGAACTGTACACTCCTTTGAGTTGAATGCAATACTTTCTGTTCAATGCATTTTGTGGTAAGTTTCTGTACATAACTACTCAGACTGATGTGGAACTGTATAGATATTGCATGTAGAGTGCTAGGTGGCATGGAATACTCCAATGCAAGTTGAATTCAGTAACCTACCTGGTACCATTTACAGTGGAACAGCCATTGACTTCGTTTAATTCTGCAAAGACTAAAGTTCCAATGTGTAGAGAAGGTAACGTTACTGAAAGTAACTTCTGGAGCATAGGTAGCACACTGAAAATATTGGTTGCAGACAACTCTTAATCATATGGTTAGTGTGCTAACAATGTTTACATCATGTTAGCACATAGTACTTATCAGCAAAATTGAACTGTACACTCCTTTGAGTTGAATGCATTACTTTCTGTTCAATGTATTTTGTGATAAGTTTCTGTACATAACTACTCAGACTGATGTGGAACTGTATAGATATTGCATGTAGAGTGCTAGGTGGCATGGAATACTCCAATGCAAGTTGAATTCAGTAACCTACCTGGTACCATTTACAGTGGAACAGCCATTGACTTGGTTTAATTCTGTAAAGTCTAAAGTTCCAATGAGTAGAGAAGGTAATGCTACTGAAAGTAACTTCAGTAGCATAGGTAGCACACTCAAAAAATTGGTTGCAGACAACTCTAAATCATATGGTTAGTGTGCTAACAATGTTTACATCATGTTAGCACATAGTACTTATCAGCAAAATTGAACTGTACACTCCTTTGAGTTGAATGCATTACTTTCTGTTCAATGTATTTTGTGATAAGTTTCTGTACATAACTACTCAGACTGATGTGGAACTGTATAGATATTGCATGTAGAGTGCTAGGTGGCATGGAATACTCCAATGCAAGTTGAATTCAGTAACCTACCTGGTACCATTTACAGTGGAACAGCCATTGACTTGGTTTAATTCTGCAAAGACTAAAGTTCCAATGTGTAGAGAAGGTAACGTTACTGAAAGTAACTTCTGGAGCATAGGTAGCACACTCATAAAATTGGTTGCAGACAACTCTAAATCATATGGTTAGTGTAATACCAAAGTTTACATCATGTTAGCAGATACTAGTTCTCAGCAAAATTGAACTGTACACTCCTTTGAGTTGAATGCATTACTTTCTGTTCAATGCATTTTGTGATAAGTTTCTGTACATAACTACTCAGACTGATGTGGAACTGTATAGATATTGCATGTAGAGTGCTAGGTGGCATGGAATACACCAATGCAAGTTGAATTCAGTAACCTACCTGGTACCATTTACAGTGGAACAGCCATTGACTTGGTTTAATTCTAGAAAGACTAAAGTTCCAATGTGTAGAGAAGCTAACGTTACTGAAAGTAACTTCTGAAGCATAGGTAGCACACTCAAAAAATTGGTTGCAGACAACTCTAAATCATATAGTTAGTGTGCTAACAATGTTTACATCATGTTAGCACATAGTACTTATCAGCAAAATTGAACTGTACACTCCTTTGAGTTGAATGCATTACTTTCTGTTCAATGCATTTTGTGATAAGTTTCTGTACATAACTACTCAGACTGATGTGGAACTGTATAGATATTGCATGTAGAGTGCTAGGTGGCATGGAATACTCCAATGCAAGTTGAATTCAGTAACCTACCTGGTACCATTTACAGTGGAACAGCCATTGACTTGGTTTAATTCTGCAAAGACTAAAGTTCCAATGTGTAGAGAAGGTAACGTTACTGAAAGTAACTTCTGGAGCATAGGTAGCACACTCATAAAATTGGTTGCAGACAACTCTAAATCATATGGTTAGTGTAATACCAAAGTTTACATCATGTTAGCAGATACTAGTTCTCAGCAAAATTGAACTGTACACTCCTTTGAGTTGAATGCATTACTTTCTGTTCAATGCATTTTGTGATAAGTTTCTGTACATAACTACTCAGACTGATGTGGAACTGTATAGATATTGCATGTAGAGTGCTAGGTGGCATGGAATACACCAATGCAAGTTGAATTCAGTAACCTACCTGGTACCATTTACAGTGGAACAGCCATTGACTTGGTTTAATTCTAGAAAGACTAAAGTTCCAATGTGTAGAGAAGCTAACGTTACTGAAAGTAACTTCTGAAGCATAGGTAGCACACTCAAAAAATTGGTTGCAGACAACTCTAAATCATATGATTAGTGTGCTAACAATGTTTACATCATGTTAGCAAATAGTACTTATCAGCAAAATTGAACTGTACACTGCTTTGAGTTGAATGCATTACTTTCTGTTCAATGCATTTTGTGATAAGTTTCTGTACATAACTACTCAGACTGATGTGGAACTGTATAGATATTGCATGTAGAGTGCTAGGTGGCATGGAATACTCCAATGCAAGTTGAATTCAGTAACCTACCTGGTACCATTTACAGTGGAACAGCCATTGACTTGGTTTAATTCTGTAAAGTCTAAAGTTCCAATGAGTAGAGAAGGTAATGCTACTGAAAGTAACTTCAGTAGCATAGGTAGCACACTCAAAAAATTGGTTGCAGACAACTCTAAATCATATGGTTAGTGTGCTAACAATGTTTACATCATGTTAGCACATAGTACTTATCAGCAAAATTGAACTGTACACTCCTTTGAGTTGAATGCATTACTTTCTGTTCAATGTATTTTGTGATAAGTTTCTGTACATAACTACTCAGACTGATGTGGAACTGTATAGATATTGCATGTAGAGTGCTAGGTGGCATGGAATACTCCAATGCAAGTTGAATTCAGTAACCTACCTGGTACCATTTACAGTGGAACAGCCATTGACTTGGTTTAATTCTGCAAAGACTAAAGTTCCAATGTGTAGAGAAGGTAACGTTACTGAAAGTAACTTCTGGAGCATAGGTAGCACACTGAAAATATTGGTTGCAGACAACTCTAAATCATATGGTTAGTGTGCTAACAATGTTTACATCATGTTAGCACATAGTACTTATCAGCAAAATTCAACTGTACACTCCTTTGAGTTGAATGCATTACTTTCTGTTCAATGCATTTTGTGGTAAGTTTCTGTACATAACTACTCAGACTGATGTGGAACTGTATAGATATTGCATGTAGAGTGCTAGGTGGCATGGAATACTCCAATGCAAGTTGAATTCAGTAACCTACCTGGTACCATTTACAGTGGAACAGCCATTGACTTGGTTTAATTCTGCAAAGACTAAAGTTCCAATGTGTAGAGAAGGTAACGTTACTGAAAGTAACTTCTGGAGCATAGGTAGCACACTGAAAATATTGGTTGCAGACAACTCTAAATCATATGGTTAGTGTGCTAACAATGTTTACATCATGTTAGAACATAGTACTTATCAGCAAAATTGAACTGTACACTCCTTTGAGTTGAATGCATTACTTTCTGTTCAATGCATTTTGTGGTAAGTTTCTGTACATAACTACTCAGACTGATGTGGAACTGTATAGATATTGCATGTAGAGTGCTAGGTGGCATGGAATACTCCAATGCAAGTTGAATTCAGTAACCTACCTGGTACCATTTACAGTGGAACAGCCATTGACTTGGTTTAATTCTGCAAAGACTAAAGTTCCAATGTGTAGAGAAGGTAACGTTACTGAAAGTAACTTCTGAAGCATAGGTAGCACCCTCAAAAAATTGGTTGCAGACAACTCTAAATCATATGATTAGTGTGCTAACAATGTTTACATCATGTTAGCACATAGTACTTATCAGCAAAATTGAACTGTACACTCCTTTGAGTTGAATGCAATACTTTCTGTTCAATGCATTTTGTGGTAAGTTTCTGTACATAACTACTCAGACTGATGTGGAACTGTATAGATATTGCATGTAGAGTGCTAGGTGGCATGGAATACTCCAATGCAAGTTGAATTCAGTAACCTACCTGGTACCATTTACAGTGGAACAGCCATTGACTTCGTTTAATTCTGCAAAGACTAAAGTTCCAATGTGTAGAGAAGGTAACGTTACTGAAAGTAACTTCTGGAGCATAGGTAGCACACTGAAAATATTGGTTGCAGACAACTCTTAATCATATGGTTAGTGTGCTAACAATGTTTACATCATGTTAGCACATAGTACTTATCAGCAAAATTGAACTGTACACTCCTTTGAGTTGAATGCATTACTTTCTGTTCAATGTATTTTGTGATAAGTTTCTGTACATAACTACTCAGACTGATGTGGAACTGTATAGATATTGCATGTAGAGTGCTAGGTGGCATGGAATACTCCAATGCAAGTTGAATTCAGTAACCTACCTGGTACCATTTACAGTGGAACAGCCATTGACTTGGTTTAATTCTGTAAAGTCTAAAGTTCCAATGAGTAGAGAAGGTAATGCTACTGAAAGTAACTTCAGTAGCATAGGTAGCACACTCAAAAAATTGGTTGCAGACAACTCTAAATCATATGGTTAGTGTGCTAACAATGTTTACATCATGTTAGCACATAGTACTTATCAGCAAAATTGAACTGTACACTCCTTTGAGTTGAATGCATTACTTTCTGTTCAATGTATTTTGTGATAAGTTTCTGTACATAACTACTCAGACTGATGTGGAACTGTATAGATATTGCATGTAGAGTGCTAGGTGGCATGGAATACTCCAATGCAAGTTGAATTCAGTAACCTACCTGGTACCATTTACAGTGGAACAGCCATTGACTTGGTTTAATTCTGTAAAGTCTAAAGTTCCAATGTGTAGAGAAGGTAATGCTACTGAAAGTAACTTCAGTAGCATAGGTAGCACACTCAAAAAATTGGTTGCAGACAACTCTAAATCATATGGTTAGTGTGCTAACAATGTTTACATCATGTTAGCACATAGTACTTATCAGCAAAATTGAACTGTACACTCCATTGAGTTGAATGCATTACTTTCTGTTCAATGCATTTTGTGATAAGTTTCTGTACATAACTACTCAGACTGATGTGGAACAGTATAGATATTGCATGTAGAGTGCTAGGTGGCATGGAATACTCCAATGCAAGTTGAATTCAGTAACCTACCTGGTACCATTTACAGTGGAACAGCCATTGACTTGGTTTAATTCTGTAAAGTCTAAAGTTCCAATGAGTAGATAAGGTAATGCTACTGAAAGTAACTTCAGTAGCATAGGTAGCACACTCAAAAAATTGGTTGCAGACAACTCTAAATCATATGGTTAGTGTGCTAACAATGTTTACATCATGTTAGCACACAGTACTTATCAGCAAAATTGAACTGTACACTCCTTTGAGTTGAATGCATTACTTTCTGTTCAATGCATTTTGTGATAAGTTTCTGTACATAACTACTCAGACTGATGTGGAACTGTGCAGATATTGCATGTAGAGTGCTAGGTGGCATGGAATACTCCAATGCAAGTTGAATTCAGTAACCTACCTGGTACCATTTACAGTGGAACAGCCATTGACTTGGTTTAATTCTGCAAAGAATAAAGTTCCAATGTGTAGAGAAGGTAACGTTACTGAAAGTAACTTCTGGAGCATAGGTAGCAGACTCAAAAAATTGGTTGCAGACAACTCTAAATCATATAGTTAGTGTGCTAACAATGTTTACATCATGTTAGCACATAGTACTTATCAGCAAAATTGAACTGTACACTCCTTTGAGTTGAATGCATTACTTTCTGTTCAATGCATTTTGTGATACGTTTCTGTACATAACTACTCAGACTGATGTGGAACTGTATAGATATTGCATGTAGAGTGCTAGGTGGCATGGAATACTCCAATGCAAGTTGAATTCAGTAACCTAGCTGGTACCATTTACAGTGGAACAGCCATTGACTTGGTTTAATTCTGTAAAGTCTAAAGTTCCAATGAGTAGAGAAGGTAATGCTACTGAAAGTAACTTCAGTAGCATAGGTAGCACACTCAAAAAATTGGTTGCAGACAACTCTAAATCATATGGTTAGTGTACTAACAATGTTTACATCATGTTAGCACATAGTACTTATCAGCAAAATTGAACTGTACACTCCTTTGAGTTGAATGCATTACTTTCTGTTCAATGCATTTTGTGATAAGTTTCTGTACATAACTACTCAGACTGATGTGGAACTGTATAGATATTGCATGTAGAGTGCTAGGTGGCATGGAATACTCCAATGCAAGTTGAATTCAGTAACCTACCTGGTACCATTTACAGTGGAACAGCCATTGACTTGGTTTAATTCTGCAAAGACTAAAGTTCCAATGTGTAGAGAAGGTAACGTTACTGAAAGTAACTTCTGGAGCATAGGTAGCACACTCATAAAATTGGTTGCAGACAACTCTAAATCATATGGTTAGTGTAATACCAAAGTTTACATCATGTTAGCAGATACTAGTTCTCAGCAAAATTGAACTGTACACTCCTTTGAGTTGAATGCATTACTTTCTGTTCAATGCATTTTGTGATAAGTTTCTGTACATAACTACTCAGACTGATGTGGAACTGTATAGATATTGCATGTAGAGTGCTAGGTGGCATGGAATACACCAATGCAAGTTGAATTCAGTAACCTACCTGGTACCATTTACAGTGGAACAGCCATTGACTTGGTTTAATTCTAGAAAGACTAAAGTTCCAATGTGTAGAGAAGCTAACGTTACTGAAATTAACTTCTGAAGCATAGGTAGCACACTCAAAAAATTGGTTGCAGACAACTCTAAATCATATAGTTAGTGTGCTAACAATGTTTACATCATGTTAGCACATAGTACTTATCAGCAAAATTGAACTGTACACTCCTTTGAGTTGAATGCATTACTTTCTGTTCAATGCATTTTGTGATACGTTTCTGTACATAACTACTCAGACTGATGTGGAACTGTATAGATATTGCATGTAGAGTGCTAGGTGGCATGGAATACTCCAATGCAAGTTGAATTCAGTAACCTAGCTGGTACCATTTACAGTGGAACAGCCATTGACTTGGTTTAATTCTGTAAAGTCTAAAGTTCCAATGAGTAGAGAAGGTAATGCTACTGAAAGTAACTTCAGTAGCATAGGTAGCACACTCAAAAAATTGGTTGCAGACAACTCTAAATCATATGGTTAGTGTACTAACAATGTTTACATCATGTTAGCACATAGTACTTATCAGCAAAATTGAACTGTACACTCCTTTGAGTTGAATGCATTACTTTCTGTTCAATGCATTTTGTGATAAGTTTCTGTACATAACTACTCAGACTGATGTGGAACTGTATAGATATTGCATGTAGAGAGCTAGGTGGCATGGAATACTCCAATGCAAGTTGAATTCAGTAACCTACCTGGTACCATTTACAGTGGAACAGCCATTGACTTGGTTTAATTCTGCAAAGACTAAAGTTCCAATGTGTAGAGAAGGTAACGTTACTGAAAGTAACTTCTGGAGCATAGGTAGCACACTCATAAAATTGGTTGCAGACAACTCTAAATCATATGGTTAGTGTAATACCAAAGTTTACATCATGTTAGCAGATACTAGTTCTCAGCAAAATTGAACTGTACACTCCTTTGAGTTGAATGCATTACTTTCTGTTCAATGCATTTTGTGATAAGTTTCTGTACATAACTACTCAGACTGATGTGGAACTGTATAGATATTGCATGTAGAGTGCTAGGTGGCATGGAATACACCAATGCAAGTTGAATTCAGTAACCTACCTGGTACCATTTACAGTGGAACAGCCATTGACTTGGTTTAATTCTAGAAAGACTAAAGTTCCAATGTGTAGAGAAGCTAACGTTACTGAAAATAACTTCTGAAGCATAGGTAGCACACTCAAAAAATTGGTTGCAGACAACTCTAAATCATATGGTTAGTGTGCTAACAATGTTTACATCATGTTAGCACACAGTACTTATCAGCAAAATTGAACTGTACACTCCTTTGAGTTGAATGCATTACTTTCTGTTCAATGCATTTTGTGATAAGTTTCTGTACATAACTACTCAGACTGATGTGGAACTGTGCAGATATTGCATGTAGAGTGCTAGGTGGCATGGAATACTCCAATGCAAGTTGAATTCAGTAACCTACCTGGTACCATTTACAGTGGAACAGCCATTGACTTGGTTTAATTCTGCAAAGACTAAAGTTCCAATGTGTAGAGAAGGTAATGCTACTGAAAGTAACTTCAGTAGCATAGGTAGCACACTCAAAAAATTGGTTGCAGACAACTCTAAATCATATGGTTAGTGTACTAACAATGTTTACATCATGTTAGCACATAGTACTTATCAGCAAAATTGAACTGTACACTCCTTTGAGTTGAATGCATTACTTTCTGTTCAATGCATTTTGTGATAAGTTTCTGTACATAACTACTCAGACTGATGTGGAACTGTATAGATATTGCATGTAGAGTGCTAGGTGGCATGGAATACTCCAATGCAAGTTGAATTCAGTAACCTACCTGGTACCATTTACAGTGGAACAGCCATTGACTTGGTTTAATTCTGCAAAGACTAAAGTTCCAATGTGTAGAGAAGGTAACGTTACTGAAAGTAACTTCTGGAGCATAGGTAGCACACTCATAAAATTGGTTGCAGACAACTCTAAATCATATGGTTAGTGTAATACCAAAGTTTACATCATGTTAGCAGATACTAGTTCTCAGCAAAATTGAACTGTACACTCCTTTGAGTTGAATGCATTACTTTCTGTTCAATGCATTTTGTGATAAGTTTCTGTACATAACTACTCAGACTGATGTGGAACTGTATAGATATTGCATGTAGAGTGCTAGGTGGCATGGAATACACCAATGCAAGTTGAATTCAGTAACCTACCTGGTACCATTTACAGTGGAACAGCCATTGACTTGGTTTAATTCTAGAAAGACTAAAGTTCCAATGTGTAGAGAAGCTAACGTTACTGAAAGTAACTTCTGAAGCATAGGTAGCACACTCAAAAAATTGGTTGCAGACAACTCTAAATCATATGGTTAGTGTGCTAACAATGTTTACATCATGTTAGCACACAGTACTTATCAGCAAAATTGAACTGTACACTCCTTTGAGTTGAATGCATTACTTTCTGTTCAATGCATTTTGTGATAAGTTTCTGTACATAACTACTCAGACTGATGTGGAACTGTGCAGATATTGCATGTAGAGTGCTAGGTGGCATGGAATACTCCAATGCAAGTTGAATTCAGTAACCTACCTGGTACCATTTACAGTGGAACAGCCATTGACTTGGTTTAATTCTGCAAAGACTAAAGTTCCAATGTGTAGAGAAGGTAACGTTACTGAAAGTAACTTCTGGAGCATAGGTAGCACACTCAAAAAATTGGTTGCAGACAACTCTAAATCATATGGTTAGTGTGCTAACAATGTTTACATCATGTTAGCACATAGTACTTATCAGCAAAATTGAACTGTACACTCCTTTGAGTTGAATGCATTACTTTCTGTTCAATGCATTTTGTGATACGTTTCTGTACATAACTACTCAGACTGATGTGGAACTGTATAGATATTGCATGTAGAGTGCTAGGTGGCATGGAATACTCCAATGCAAGTTGAATTCAGTAACCTAGCTGGTACCATTTACAGTGGAACAGCCATTGACTTGGTTTAATTCTGTAAAGTCTAAAGTTCCAATGAGTAGAGAAGGTAATGCTACTGAAAGTAACTTCAGTAGCATAGGTAGCACACTCAAAAAATTGGTTGCAGACAACTCTAAATCATATGGTTAGTGTGCTAACAATGTTTACATCATGTTAGCACATAGTACTTATCAGCAAAATTGAACTGTACACTCCTTTGAGTTGAATGCATTACTTTCTGTTCAATGCATTTTGTGATAAGTTTCTGTACATAACGACTCAGACTGATTTGGAACTGTATAGATATTGCATGTAGAGTGCTAGGTGGCATGGAATACTCCAATGCAAGTTGAATTCAGTAACCTAGCTGGTACCATTTACAGTGGAACAGCCATTTACTTGGTTTAGTTCTGTAAAGTCTAAAGTTCCAATGAGTAGAGAAGGTAATGCTACTGAAAGTAACTTCAGTAGCATAGGTAGCACACTCAAAAAATTGGTTGCAGACAACTCTAAATCATATGGTTAGTGTACTAACAATGTTTACATCATGTTAGCACATAGTACTTATCAGCAAAATTGAACTGTACACTCCTTTGAGTTGAATGCATTACTTTCTGTTCAATGCATTTTGTGATAAGTTTCTGTACATAACTACTCAGACTGATGTGGAACTGTATAGATATTGCATGTAGAGTGCTAGGTGGCATGGAATACTCCAATGCAAGTTGAATTCAGTAACCTACCTGGTACCATTTACAGTGGAACAGCCATTGACTTGGTTTAATTCTGCAAAGACTAAAGTTCCAATGTGTAGAGAAGGTAACGTTACTGAAAGTAACTTCTGGAGCATAGGTAGCACACTCATAAAATTGGTTGCAGACAACTCTAAATCATATGGTTAGTGTAATACCAAAGTTTACATCATGTTAGCAGATACTAGTTCTCAGCAAAATTGAACTGTACACTCCTTTGAGTTGAATGCATTACTTTCTGTTCAATGCATTTTGTGATAAGTTTCTGTACATAACTACTCAGACTGATGTGGAACTGTATAGATATTGCATGTAGAGTGCTAGGTGGCATGGAATACACCAATGCAAGTTGAATTCAGTAACCTACCTGGTACCATTTACAGTGGAACAGCCATTGACTTGGTTTAATTCTAGAAAGACTAAAGTTCCAATGTGTAGAGAAGCTAACGTTACTGAAAGTAACTTCTGAAGCATAGGTAGCACACTCAAAAAATTGGTTGCAGACAACTCTAAATCATATGATTAGTGTGCTAACAATGTTTACATCATGTTAGCAAATAGTACTTATCAGCAAAATTGAACTGTACACTGCTTTGAGTTGAATGCATTACTTTCTGTTCAATGCATTTTGTGATAAGTTTCTGTACATAACTACTCAGACTGATGTGGAACAGTATAGATATTGCATGTAGAGTGCTAGGTGGCATGGAATACTCCAATGCAAGTTGAATTCAGTAACCTACCTGGTACCATTTACAGTGGAACAGCCATTGACTTGGTTTAATTCTGTAAAGTCTAAAGTTCCAATGAGTAGAGAAGGTAATGCTACTGAAAGTAACTTCAGTAGCATAGGTAGCACACTCAAAAAATTGGTTGCAGACAACTCTAAATCATATGGTTAGTGTGCTAACAATGTTTACATCATGTTAGCACACAGTACTTATCAGCAAAATTGAACTGTACACTCCTTTGAGTTGAATGCATTACTTTCTGTTCAATGCATTTTGTGATAAGTTTCTGTACATAACTACTCAGACTGATGTGGAACTGTGCAGATATTGCATGTAGAGTGCTAGGTGGCATGGAATACTCCAATGCAAGTTGAATTCAGTAACCTACCTGGTACCATTTACAGTGGAACAGCCATTGACTTGGTTTAATTCTGTAAAGTCTAAAGTTCCAATGAGTAGAGAAGGTAATGCTACTGAAAGTAACTTCAGTAGCATAGGTAGCACACTCAAAAAATTGGTTGCAGACAACTCTAAATCATATGGTTAGTGTGCTAACAATGTTTACATCATGTTAGCACATAGTACTTATCAGCAAAATTGAACTGTACACTCCTTTGAGTTGAATGCATTACTTTCTGATCAATGCATTTTGTGATAAGTTTCTGTACATAACGACTCAGACTGATTTGGAACTGTATAGATATTGCATGTAGAGTGCTAGGTGGCATGGAATACTCCAATGCAAGTTGAATTCAGTAACCTAGCTGGTACCATTTACAGTGGAAAAGCCATTTACTTGGTTTAATTCTGTAAAGTCTAAAGTTCCAATGAGTAGAGAAGGTAATGCTACTGAAAGTAACTTCAGTAGCATAGGTAGCACACTCAAAAAATTGGTTGCAGACAACTCTAAATCATATGGTTAGTGTACTAACAATGTTTACATCATGTTAGCACATAGTACTTATCAGCAAAATTGAACTGTACACTCCTTTGAGTTGAATGCATTACTTTCTGTTCAATGCATTTTGTGATAAGTTTCTGTACATAACTACTCAGACTGATGTGGAACTGTATAGATATTGCATGTAGAGTGCTAGGTGGCATGGAATACTCCAATGCAAGTTGAATTCAGTAACCTACCTGGTATCATTTACAGTGGAACAGCCATTGACTTGGTTTAATTCTGCAAAGACTAAAGTTCCAATGTGTAGAGAAGGTAACGTTACTGAAAGTAACTTCTGGAGCATAGGTAGCACACTCATAAAATTGGTTGCAGACAACTCTAAATCATATGGTTAGTGTAATACCAAAGTTTACATCATGTTAGCAGATACTAGTTCTCAGCAAAATTGAACTGTACACTCCTTTGAGTTGAATGCATTACTTTCTGTTCAATGCATTTTGTGATAAGTTTCTGTACATAACTACTCAGACTGATGTGGAACTGTATAGATATTGCATGTAGAGTGCTAGGTGGCATGGAATACACCAATGCAAGTTGAATTCAGTAACCTACCTGGTACCATTTACAGTGGAACAGCCATTGACTTGGTTTAATTCTAGAAAGACTAAAGTTCCAATGTGTAGAGAAGCTAACGTTACTGAAAGTAACTTCTGGAGCATAGGTAGCACACTCAAAAAATTGGTTGCAGACAACTCTAAATCATATGGTTAGTGTGCTAACAATGTTTACATCATGTTAGCACATAGTACTTATCAGCAAAATTGAACTGTACACTCCTTTGAGTTGAATGCATTACTTTCTGTTCAATGCATTTTGTGATAAGTTTCTGTACATAACTACTCAGACTGATGTGGAACTGTATAGATATTGCATGTAGAGTGCTAGGTGGCATGGAATACTCCAATGCAAGTTGAATTCAGTAACCTACCTGGTACCATTTACAGTGGAACAGCCATTGACTTGGTTTAATTCTGCAAAGACTAAAGTTCCAATGTGTAGAGAAGGTAACGTTACTGAAAGTAACTTCTGGAGCATAGGTAGCACACTCATAAAATTGGTTGCAGACAACTCTAAATCATATGGTTAGTGTAATACCAAAGTTTACATCATGTTAGCAGATACTAGTTCTCAGCAAAATTGAACTGTACACTCCTTTGAGTTGAATGCATTACTTTCTGTTCAATGCATTTTGTGATAAGTTTCTGTACATAACTACTCAGACTGATGTGGAACTGTATAGATATTGCATGTAGAGTGCTAGGTGGCATGGAATACACCAATGCAAGTTGAATTCAGTAACCTACCTGGTACCATTTACAGTGGAACAGCCATTGACTTGGTTTAATTCTAGAAAGACTAAAGTTCCAATGTGTAGAGAAGCTAACGTTACTGAAAGTAACTTCTGAAGCATAGGTAGCACACTCAAAAAATTGGTTGCAGACAACTCTAAATCATATGATTAGTGTGCTAACAATGGTTACATCATGTTAGCAAATAGTACTTATCAGCAAAATTGAACTGTACACTGCTTTGAGTTGAATGCATTACTTTCTGTTCAATGCATTTTGTGATAAGTTTCTGTACATAACTACTCAGACTGATGTGGAACAGTATAGATATTGCATGTAGAGTGCTAGGTGGCATGGAATACTCCAATGCAAGTTGAATTCAGTAACCTACCTGGTACCATTTACAGTGGAACAGCCATTGACTTGGTTTAATTCTGTAAAGTCTAAAGTTCCAATGAGTAGAGAAGGTAATGCTACTGAAAGTAACTTCAGTAGCATAGGTAGCACACTCAAAAAATTGGTTGCAGACAACTCTAAATCATATGGTTAGTGTGCTAACAATGTTTACATCATGTTAGCACACAGTACTTATCAGCAAAATTGAACTGTACACTCCTTTGAGTTGAATGCATTACTTTCTGTTCAATGCATTTTGTGATAAGTTTCTGTACATAACTACTCAGACTGATGTGGAACTGTATAGATATTGCATGTAGAGTGCTAGGTGGCATGGAATACACCAATGCAAGTTGAATTCAGTAACCTACCTGGTACCATTTACAGTGGAACAGCCATTGACTTGGTTTAATTCTAGAAAGACTAAAGTTCCAATGTGTAGAGAAGCTAACGTTACTGAAAGTAACTTCTGAAGCATAGGTAGCACACTCAAAAAATTGGTTGCAGACAACTCTAAATCATATGATTAGTGTGCTAACAATGGTTACATCATGTTAGCAAATAGTACTTATCAGCAAAATTGAACTGTACACTGCTTTGAGTTGAATGCATTACTTTCTGTTCAATGCATTTTGTGATAAGTTTCTGTACATAACTACTCAGACTGATGTGGAACAGTATAGATATTGCATGTAGAGTGCTAGGTGGCATGGAATACTCCAATGCAAGTTGAATTCAGTAACCTACCTGGTACCATTTACAGTGGAACAGCCATTGACTTGGTTTAATTCTGTAAAGTCTAAAGTTCCAATGAGTAGAGAAGGTAATGCTACTGAAAGTAACTTCAGTAGCATAGGTAGCACACTCAAAAAATTGGTTGCAGACAACTCTAAATCATATGGTTAGTGTGCTAACAATGTTTACATCATGTTAGCACACAGTACTTATCAGCAAAATTGAACTGTACACTCCTTTGAGTTGAATGCATTACTTTCTGTTCAATGCATTTTGTGATAAGTTTCTGTACATAACTACTCAGACTGATGTGGAACTGTGCAGATATTGCATGTAGAGTGCTAGGTGGCATGGAATACTCCAATGCAAGTTGAATTCAGTAACCTACCTGGTACCATTTACAGTGGAACAGCCATTGACTTGGTTTAATTCTGCAAAGACTAAAGTTCCAATGTGTAGAGAAGGTAACGTTACTGAAAGTAACTTCTGGAGCATAGGTAGCACACTCAAAAAATTGGTTGCAGACAACTCTAAATCATATGGTTAGTGTGCTAACAATGTTTACATCATGTTAGCACATAGTACTTATCAGCAAAATTGAACTGTACACTCCTTTGAGTTGAATGCATTACTTTCTGTTCAATGCATTTTGTGATACGTTTCTGTACATAACTACTCAGACTGATGTGGAACTGTATAGATATTGCATGTAGAGTGCTAGGTGGCATGGAATACTCCAATGTAAGTTGAATTCAGTAACCTAGCTGGTACCATTTACAGTGGAACAGCCATTGACTTGGTTTAATTCTGTAAAGTCTAAAGTTCCAATGAGTAGAGAAGGTAATGCTACTGAAAGTAACTTCAGTAGCATAGGTAGCACACTCAAAAAATTGGTTGCAGACAACTCTAAATCATATGGTTAGTGTGCTAACAATGTTTACATTATGTTAGCACATAGTACTTATCAGCAAAATTGAACTGTACACTCCTTTGAGTTGAATGCATTACTTTCTGATCAATGCATTTTGTGATAAGTTTCTGTACATAACGACTCAGACTGATTTGGAACTGTATAGATATTGCATGTAGAGTGCTAGGTGGCATGGAATACTCCAATGCAAGTTGAATTCAGTAACCTAGCTGGTACCATTTACAGTGGAAAAGCCATTTACTTGGTTTAATTCTGTAAAGTCTAAAGTTCCAATGAGTAGAGAAGGTAATGCTACTGAAAGTAACTTCAGTAGCATAGGTAGCACACTCAAAAAATTGGTTGCAGACAACTCTAAATCATATGGTTAGTGTACTAACAATGTTTACATCATGTTAGCACATAGTACTTATCAGCAAAATTGAACTGTACACTCCTTTGAGTTGAATGCATTACTTTCTGTTCAATGCATTTTGTGATAAGTTTCTGTACATAACTACTCAGACTGATGTGGAACTGTATAGATATTGCATGTAGAGTGCTAGGTGGCATGGAATACTCCAATGCAAGTTGAATTCAGTAACCTACCTGGTATCATTTACAGTGGAACAGCCATTGACTTGGTTTAATTCTGCAAAGACTAAAGTTCCAATGTGTAGAGAAGGTAACGTTACTGAAAGTAACTTCTGGAGCATAGGTAGCACACTCATAAAATTGGTTGCAGACAACTCTAAATCATATGGTTAGTGTAATACCAAAGTTTACATCATGCTAGCAGATACTAGTTCTCAGCAAAATTGAACTGTATACTCCTTTGAGTTGAATGCATTACTTTCTGTTCAATGCATTTTGTGATAAGTTTCTGTACATAACTACTCAGACTGATGTGGAACTGTATAGATATTGCATGTAGAGTGCTAGGTGCCATGGAATACACCAATGCAAGTTGAATTCAGTAACCTACCTGGTACCATTTACAGTGGAACAGCCATTGACTTGGTTTAATTCTAGAAAGACTAAAGTTCCAATGTGTAGAGAAGCTAACGTTACTGAAAGTAACTTCTGGAGCATAGGTAGCACACTCAAAAAATTGGTTGCAGACAACTCTAAATCATATGGTTAGTGTGCTAACAATGTTTACATCATGTTAGCACATAGTACTTATCAGCAAAATTGAACTGTACACTCCTTTGAGTTGAATGCATTACTTTCTGTTGAATGCATTTTGTGATAAGTTTCTGTACATAACTACTCAGACTGATGTGGAACTGTATAGATATTGCATGTAGAGTGCTAGGTGGCATGGAATGCTCCTATGCAAGTTGAATTCTGTAACCTACCTGGTACCATTTACAGTGGAACAGCCATTGACTTGGTTTAATTCTGCAAAGACTAAAGTTCCAATGTGTAGAGAAGGTAACGTTACTGAAAGTAACTTCTGGAGCATAGGTAGCACACTCAAAATATTGGTTGCAGACAACTCTAAATCATATGGTTAGTGTGCTAACAATGTTTACATCATGTTAGCACATAGTACTTATCAGCAAAATTGAACTGTACACTCCTTTGAGTTGAATGCATTACTTTCTGTTCAATGCATTTTGTGATAAGTTTCTGTACATAACTTCTCAGACTGATGTGGAACTTTATAGATATTGCATGTAGAGTGCTAGGTGGCATGGAATACTCCAATGCAAGTTGAATTCAGTAACCTACCTGGTACCATTTACAGTGGAACAGCCATTGACTTGGTTTAATTCTGCAAAGACTAAAGTTCCAATGTGTAGAGAAGGTAACGTTACTGAAAGTAACTTCTGGAGCATAGGTAGCACACTCATAAAATTGGTTGCAGACAACTCTAAATCATAGGGTTAGTGTGCTAACAAAGTTTACATCATGTTAGCAGATAGTAGTTCTCAGCAAAATTGAACTATACACTCTGAGTTGAATGCATTACTTTCTGTTCAATGCATTTTGTGATAAGTTTCTGTACATAACTACTCAGACTGATGTGGAACTGTATAGATATTGCATGTAGAGTGCTAGGTGGCATGGAATACTCCAATGCAAGTTGAATTCAGTAAACTAGCTGGTAGCATTTACAGTGGAACAGCCATTTACTTGGTTTAATTCTGCAAAGACTAAAGTTCCAATGTGTAGAGAAGGTAACGTTACTGAAAGTAACTTCTGGAGCATAGGTAGCACACTCATAAAATTGGTTGCAGACAACTCTAAATCATAGGGTTAGTGTGCTAACAAAGTTTACATCATGTTAGCAGATAGTAGTTCTCAGCAAAATTGAACTATACACTCTGAGTTGAATGCATTACTTTCTGTTCAATGCATTTTGTGATAATTTTCTGTACATAACTACTCAGACTGATGTGGAACTGTATAGATATTGCATGTAGAGTACTAGGTGGCATGGAATACTCCAATGCAAGTTGAATTCAGTAACCTACCTGGTACCATTTACAGTGGAACAGCCATTGACTTGGTGTGATTCTGCAAAGACTAAAGTTCCAATGTGTAGAGAAGGTAACGTTACTGAAAGTAACTTCAGTAGCATAGGTAGCACACTCAAAAAATTGGTTGCAGACAACTCTAAATCATATGGTTAGTGTGCTAACAATGTTTATATCATGTCAGCACCTAGTAGTTATCAGCAAAATTGAACTGTACACTCCTTTGAGTTGAATGCATTACTTTCTATTCAATGCATTTTGCGATATGTTTCTGTACATAACTACTCAGACTGGACACTGTATAGATATTGCATGTAGAGTGCTAGGTGGCATGGAATACTCCAATGCAAGTTGAATTCAGTAACCTACCTGGTACCATTTACAGTGGAACAGCCATTGACTTGGTTTAATTCTGTAAAGTCTAAAGTTCCAATGAGTAGAGAAGGTAATGCTACTGAAAGTAACTTCAGTAGCATAGGTAGCACACTCAAAAAATTGGTTGCAGACAACTCTAAATCATATGGTTAGTGTGCTAACAATGTTTACATCATGTTAGCACATAGTACTTATCAGCAAAATTGAACTGTACACTCCATTGAGTTGAATGCATTACTTTCTGTTCAATGCATTTTGTGATAAATTTCTGTACATAACTACTCAGACTGATGTGGAACTGTATAGATATTGCATGTAGAGTGCTAGGTGGCATGGAATACTCCAATGCAAGTTGAATTCAGTAACCTACCTGGTACCATTTACAGTGGAACAGCCATTGACTTCGTTTAATTCTGCAAAGACTAAAGTTCCAATGTGTAGAGAAGGTAACGTTACTGAAAGTAACTTCTGGAGCATAGGTAGCACACTCATAAAATTGGTTGCAGGCAACTCTAAATCATATGGTTAGTGTGCTAACAATGTTTACATCATGTTAGCACATAGTACTTATCAGCAAAATTGAACTGTACACTCCTTTGAGTTGAATGCATTACTTTCTGTTCAATGCATTTTGTGATAAGTTTCTGTACATAACTACTCAGACTGATGTGGAACTGTATAGCTATTGCATGTAGAGTGCTAGGTGGCATGGAATACTCCAATGCAAGTTGAATTCAGTAACCTAGCTGGTACCATTTACAGTGGAACAGCCATTGACTTGGTTTAATTCTGTAAAGTCTAAAGTTCCAATGAGTAGAGAAGGTAATGCTACTGAAAGTAACTTCAGTAGCATAGGTAGCACACTCAAAAAATTGGTTGCAGACAACTCTAAATCATATGGTTAGTGTGCTAACAATGTTTACATCATGTTAGCACACAGTACTTATCAGCAAAATTGAACTGTACACTCCTTTGAGTTGAATGCATTACTTTCTGTTCAATGCATTTTGTGATAAGTTTCTGTACATAACTACTCAGACTGATGTGGAACTGTGCAGATATTGCATGTAGAGTGCTAGGTGGCATGGAATACTCCAATGCAAGTTGAATTCAGTAACCTACCTGGTACCATTTACAGTGGAACAGCCATTGACTTGGTTTAATTCTGCAAAGACTAAAGTTCCAATGTGTAGAGAAGGTAACGTTACTGAAAGTAACTTCTGGAGCATAGGTAGCACACTCAAAAAATTGGTTGCAGACAACTCTAAATCATATGGTTAGTGTGCTAACAATGTTTACATCATGTTAGCACATAGTACTTATCAGCAAAATTGAACTGTATACTCCTTTGAGTTGAATGCATTACTTTCTGTTCAATGCATTTTGTGATACGTTTCTGTACATAACTACTCAGACTGATGTGGAACTGTATAGATATTGCATGTAGAGTGCTAGGTGGCATGGAATACTCCAATGCAAGTTGAATTCAGTAACCTAGCTGGTACCATTTACAGTGGAACAGCCATTGACTTGGTTTAATTCTGTAAAGTCTAAAGTTCCAATGAGTAGAGAAGGTAATGCTACTGAAAGTAACTTCAGTAGCATAGGTAGCACACTCAAAAAATTGGTTGCAGACAACTCTAAATCATATGGTTAGTGTGCTAACAATGTTTACATCATGTTAGCACATAGTACTTATCAGCAAAATTGAACTGTACACTCCTTTGAGTTGAATGCATTACTTTCTGTTCAATGCATTTTGTGATAAGTTTCTGTACATAACGACTCAGACTGATTTGGAACTGTATAGATATTGCATGTAGAGTGCTAGGTGGCATGGAATACTCCAATGCAAGTTGAATTCAGTAACCTAGCTGGTACCCTTTACAGTGGAACAGCCATTTACTTGGTTTAATTCTGTAAAGTCTAAAGTTCCAATGAGTAGAGAAGGTAATGCTACTGAAAGTAACTTCAGTAGCATAGGTAGCACACTCAAAAAATTGGTTGCAGACAACTCTAAATCATATGGTTAGTGTACTAACAATGTTTACATCATGTTAGCACATAGTACTTATCAGCAAAATTGAACTGTACACTCCTTTGAGTTGAATGCATTACTTTCTGTTCAATGCATTTTGTGATAAGTTTCTGTACATAACTACTCAGACTGATGTGGAACTGTATAGATATTGCATGTAGAGTGCTAGGTGGCATGGAATACTCCAATGCAAGTTGAATTCAGTAACCTACCTGGTACCATTTACAGTGGAACAGCCATTGACTTGGTTTAATTCTGCAAAGACTAAAGTTCCAATGTGTAGAGAAGGTAACGTTACTGAAAGTAACTTCTGGAGCATAGGTAGCACACTCATAAAATTGGTTGCAGACAACTCTAAATCATATGGTTAGTGTAATACCAAAGTTTACATCATGTTAGCAGATACTAGTTCTCAGCAAAATTGAACTGTACACTCCTTTGAGTTGAATGCATTACTTTCTGTTCAATGCATTTTGTGATAAGTTTCTGTACATAACTACTCAGACTGATGTGGAACTGTATAGATATTGCATGTAGAGTGCTAGGTGGCATGGAATACACCAATGCAAGTTGAATTCAGTAACCTACCTGGTACCATTTACAGTGGAACAGCCATTGACTTGGTTTAATTCTAGAAAGACTAAAGTTCCAATGTGTAGAGAAGCTAACGTTATTGAAAGTAACTTCTGGAGCATAGGTAGCACACTCAAAAAATTGGTTGCAGACAACTCTAAATCATATGGTTAGTGTGCTAACAATGTTTACATCATGTTAGCACATAGTACTTATCAGCAAAATTGAACTGTACACTCCTTTGAGTTGAATGCATTACTTTCTGTTCAATGCATTTTGTGATAAGTTTCTGTACATAACTACTCAGACTGATGTGGAACTGTATAGATATTGCATGTAGAGTGCTAGGTGGCATGGAATGCTCCAATGCAAGTTGAATTCTGTAACCTACCTGGTACCATTTACAGTGGAACAGCCATTGACTTGGTTTAATTCTGCAAAGACTAAAGTTCCAATGTGTAGAGAAGGTAACGTTACTGAAAGTAACTTCTGGAGCATAGGTAGCACACTCAAAAAATTGGTTGCAGACAACTCTAAATCATATGGTTAGTGTGCTAACAATGTTTACATCATGTTAGCACATAGTACTTATCAGCAAAATTGAACTGTACACTCCTTTGAGTTGAATGCATTACTTTCTGTTCAATGCATTTTGTGATAAGTTTCTGTACATAACTTCTCAGACTGATGTGGAACTGTATAGATATTGCATGTAGAGTGCTAGGTGGCATGGAATACTCCAATGCAAGTTGAATTCAGTAACCTACCTGGTACCATTTACAGTGGAACAGCCATTGACTTGGTTTAATTCTGCAAAGACTAAAGTTCCAATGTGTAGAGAAGGTAACGTTACTGAAAGTAACTTCTGGAGCATAGGTAGCACACTCATAAAATTGGTTGCAGACAACTCTAAATCATAGGGTTAGTGTGCTAACAAAGTTTACATCATGTTAGCAGATAGTAGTTCTCAGCAAAATTGAACTATACACTCTGAGTTGAATGCATTACTTTCTGTTCAATACATTTTGTGATAAGTTTCTGTACATAACTACTCAGACTGATGTGGAACTGTATAGATATTGCATGTAGAGTGCTAGGTGGCATGGAATACTCCAATGCAAGTTGAATTCAGTAAACTAGCTGGTAGCATTTACAGTGGAACAGCCATTGACTTGGTTTAATTCTGCAAAGACTAAAGTTCCAATGTGTAGAGAAGGTAACGTTACTGAAAGTAACTTCTGGAGCATAGGTAGCACACTCATAAAATTGGTTGCAGACAACTCTAAATCATAGGGTTAGTGTGCTAACAAAGTTTACATCATGTTAGCAGATAGTAGTTCTCAGCAAAATTGAACTATACACTCTGAGTTGAATGCATTACTTTCTGTTCAATGCATTTTGTGATAATTTTCTGTACATAACTACTCAGACTGATGTGGAACTGTATAGATATTGCATGTAGAGTACTAGGTGGCATGGAATACTCCAATGCAAGTTGAATTCAGTAACCTACCTGGTACCATTTACAGTGGAACAGCCATTGACTTGGTGTGATTCTGCAAAGACTAAAGTTCCAATGTGTAGAGAAGGTAACCTTACTGAAAGTAACTTCAGTAGCATAGGTAGCACACTCAAAAAATTGGTTGCAGACAACTCTAAATCATATGGTTAGTGTGCTAACAATGTTTATATCATGTCAGCACCTAGTAGTTATCAGCAAAATTGAACTGTACACTCCTTTGAGTTGAATGCATTACTTTCTATTCAATGCATTTTGCGATATGTTTCTGTACATAACTACTCAGACTGGACACTGTATAGATATTGCATGTAGAGTGCTAGGTGGCATGGAATACTCCAATGCAAGTTGAATTCAGTAACCTACCTGGTACCATTTACAGTGGAACAGCCATTGACTTGGTTTAATTCTAGAAAGACTAAAGTTCCAATGTGTAGAGAAGGTAACGTTACTGAAAGTAACTTCTGGAGCATAGGTAGCACACTCATAAAATTGGTTGCAGACAACTCTAAATCATATGGTTAGTGTGCTAACAATGTTTACATCATGTTAGCACCTAGTAGTTATCAGCAAAATTGAACTGTACACTCCTTTGAGTTGAATGCATTACTTTCTATTCAATGCATTTTGTGATAAGTTTCTGTACATAACTACTCAGACTGATGTGGAACTGTATAGATATTGCATGTAGAGTGCTAGGTGGCATGGAATACTCCAATGCAAGTTGAATTCAGTAACCTACCTGGTACCATTTACAGTGGAACAGCCATTGACTTGGTTTAATTCTAGAAAGACTAAAGTTCCAATGTGTAGATAAGGTAACGTTACTGAAAGTAACTTCTGGAGCATAGGTAGCACACTCAAAAAAATGGTTGCAGACAACTCTAATTCATATGGTTAGTGTGCTACCAAAGTTTACATCATGTTAGCAGATAGTAGTTCTCAGCAAAATTGAACTGTACACTCCTTTGAGTTGAATGCATTACTTTCTGTTCAATGCATTTTGTGATGAGTTTCTGTACATAACTACTCAGACTGATGTGGAACTGTATAGATATTGCATGTAGAGTGCTGGGTGGCATGGAATACTCCAATGCAAGTTGAATTCAGTAACCTACCTGGTACCATTTACAGTGGAACAGCCATTGACTTGGTTTAATTCTGCAAAGACTAAAGTTCCAATGTGTAGAGAAGGTAACGTTACTGAAAGTAACTTCTGGAGCATAGGTAGCACACTCATAAAATTGGTTGCAGACAACTCTAAATCATATGGTTAGTGTAATACCAAAGTTTACATCATGTTAGCAGATACTAGTTCTCAGCAAAATTGAACTGTACACTCCTTTGAGTTGAATGCATTACTTTCTGTTCAATGCATTTTGTGATAAGTTTCTGTACATAACTACTCAGACTGATGTGGAACTGTATAGATATTGCATGTAGAGTGCTAGGTGGCATGGAATACTCCAATGCAAGTTGAATTCAGTAACCTAGCTGGTACCATTTACAGTGGAACAGCCATTGACTTGGTTTAATTCTGTAAAGTCTAAAGTTCCAATGAGTAGAGAAGGTAATGCTACTGAAAGTAACTTCAGTAGCATAGGTAGCACACTCAAAAAATTGGTTGCAGACAACTCTAAATCATATGGTTAGTGTGCTAACAATGTTTACATCATGTTAGCACATAGTACTTATCAGCAAAATTGAACTGTACACTCCTTTGAGTTGAATGCATTACTTTCTGTTCAATGCATTTTGTGATAAGTTTCTGTACATAACTACTGAGACTGATGTGGAACTGTATAGATATTGCATGTAGCGTGCTAGGTCGCATGGAATACTCCAATGCAAGTTGAATTCAGTAACCTACCTGGTACCATTTACAGTGGAAAAGCCATTGACTTGGTTTAATTCTGCAAAGACTAAAGTTCCAATGTGTAGAGAAGGTAACGTTACTGAAAGTAACTTCTGGAGCATAGGTAGCACACTGAAAATGTTGGTTGCAGACAACTCTAAATCATATGGTTAGTGTGCTAACAATGTTTACATCATGTTAGCACATAGTACTTATCAGCAAAATTCAACTGTACACTCCTTTGAGTTGAATGCATTACTTTCTGTTCAATGCATTTTGTGATAAGTTTCTGTACATAACTACTCAGACTGATGTGGAACTGTATAGATATTGCATGTAGAGTGCTAGGTGGCATGGAATACTCCAATGCAAGTTGAATTCAGTAACCTACCTGGTACCATTTACAGTGGAACAGCCATTGACTTGGTTTAATTCTGTAAAGTCTAAAGTTCCAATGAGTAGAGAAGGTAATGCTACTGAAAGTAACTTCAGTAGCATAGGTAGCACACTCAAAAAATTGGTTGCAGGCAACTCTAAATCATATGGTTAGTGTGCTAACAATGTTTACATCATGTTAGCACATAGTACTTATCAGCAAAATTGAACTGTACACTCGATTGAGTTGAATGCATTACTTTCTGTTCAATGCATTTTGTGATAAGTTTCTGTACATAACTACTCAGACTGATGTGGAACTGTATAGATATTGCATGTAGAGTGCTAGGTGGCATGGAATACTCCAATGCAAGTTGAATTCAGTAACCTACCTGGAACCATTAACAGTGGAACAGCCATTGACTTCGTTTAATTCTGCAAAGACTAAAGTTCCAATGTGTAGAGAAGGTAACGTTACAGAAAGTAACTTCTGAAGCATAGGTAGCACACTCAAAAAATTGGTTGCAGACAACTCTAAATCATATGATTAGTGTGCTAACAATGTTTACATCATGTTAGCACATAGTACTTATCAGCAAAATTGAACTGTACATTCCTTTGAGTTGAATGCATTACTTTCTGTTCAATGCATTTTGTGGTAAGTTTCTGTACATAACTACTCAGACTGATGTGGAACTGTATAGATATTGCATGTAGAGTGCTAGGTGGCATGGAATACTCCAATGCAAGTTGAATTCAGTAACCTACCTGGTACCATTTACAGTGGAACAGCCATTGACTTCGTTTAATTCTGCAAAGACTAAAGTTCCAATGTGTAGAGAAGGTAACGTTACTGAAAGTAACTTCTGGAGCATAGGTAGCACACTGAAAATATTGGTTGCAGACAACTCTAAATCATATGGTTAGTGTGCTAACAATGTTTACATCATGTTAGCACATAGTACTTATCAGCAAAATTCAACTGTACACTCCTTTGAGTTGAAAGCATTACTTTCTGTTCAATGCATTTTGTGGTAAGTTTCTGTACATAACTACTCAGACTGATGTGGAACTGTATAGATATTGCATGTAGAGTGCTAGGTGGCATGGAATACTCCAATGCAAGTTGAATTCAGTAACCTAGCTGGTACCATTTACAGTGGAACAGCCATTGACTTGTTTTAATTCTGTAAAGTCTAAAGTTCCAATGAGTAGAGAAGGTAATGCTACTGAAAGTAACTTCAGTAGCATAGGTAGCACACTCAAAAAATTGGTTGCAGACAACTCTAAATCATATGGTTAGTGTGCTAACAATGTTTCCATCATGTTAGCACATAGTACTTATCAGCAAAATTGAACTGTACACTCCATTGAGTTGAATGCATTACTTTCTGTTCAATGCATTTTGTGATAAGTTTCTGTACATAACTACTCAGACTGATGTGGAACTGTATAGATATTGCATGGAGAGTGCTAGGTGGCATGGAATACTCCAATGCAAGTTGAATTCAGTAACCTACCTGGTACCATTTACAGTGGAACAGCCATTGACTTGGTTTAATTCTGTAAAGTCTAAAGTTCCAATGAGTAGAGAAGGTAATGCTAATGAAAGTAACTTCAGTAGCATAGGTAGCACAGTCAAAAAATTGGTTGCAGACAACTCTAAATCATATGGTTAGTGTGCTAAGAATGTTTACATCATGTTAGCACATAGTACTTATCAGCAAAATTGAACTGTACACTCCTTTGATTTGAATGCATTACTTTCTGTTCAATGCATTTTGTGATAAGTTTCTGTACATAACTACTCAGACTGATGTGGAACTGTACAGATATTGCATGTAGAGTGCTAGGTGGCATGGAATACTCCAATGCAAGTTGAATTCAGTAACCTACCTGGTACCATTTACAGTGGAACAGCCATTGACTTGGTTTAATTCTAGAAAGACTAAAGTTCCAATGTGTAGAGAAGGTAACGTTACTGAAAGTAACTTCTGAAGCATAGGTAGCACACTCAAAAAATTGGTTGCAGACAACTCTAAATCATATGATTAGTGTGCTAACAATGTTTACATCATGTTAGCAAATAGTACTTATCAGCAAAATTGAACTGTACACTGCTTTGACTTGAATGCATTACTTTCTGTTCAATGCATTTTGTGATAAGTTTCTGTACATAACTACTCAGACTGATGTGGAACAGTATAGATATTGCATGTAGAGTGCTAGGTGGCATGGAATACTCCAATGCAAGTTGAATTCAGTAACCTACCTGGTACCATTTACAGTGGAACAGCCATTGACTTGGTTTAATTCTGTAAAGTCTAAAGTTCCAATGAGTAGAGAAGGTAATGCTACTGAAAGTAACTTCAGTAGCATAGGTAGCACACTCAAAAAATTGGTTGCAGACAACTCTAAATCATATGGTTAGTGTGCTAACAATGTTTACATCATGTTAGCACATAGTACTTATCAGCAAAATTGAACTGTACACTCCTTTGAGTTGAATGCTTTACTTTCTGTTCAATGCATTTTGTGATAAGTTTCTGTACATAACTACTCAGACTGATGTGGAACTGTATAGATATTGCATGTAGAGTGCTAGGTGGCATGGAATACTCCAATGCAAGTTGAATTCAGTAACCTACCTGGTACCATTTACACTGGAACAGCCATTGACTTGGTTTAATTCTAGAAAGACTAAAGTTCCAATGTGTAGAGAAGGTAACGTTACTGAAAGTAACTTCTGAAGCATAGGTAGCACACTCAAAAAATTGGTTGCAGACAACTCTAAATCATATGATTAGTGTGCTAACAATGTTTACATCATGTTAGCACATAGTACTTATCAGCAAAATTGAACTGTACACTCCTTTGAGTTGAATGCATTACTTTCTGTTCAATGCATTTTGTGATAAGTTTCTGTACATAACTACTCAGACTGATGTGGAACAGTATAGATATTGCATGTAGAGTGCTAGGTGGCATGGAATACTCCAATGCAAGTTGAATTCAGTAACCTACCTGGTACCATTTACAGTGGAACAGCCATTGACTTGGTTTAATTCTGTAAAGTCTAAAGTTCCAATGAGTAGAGAAGGTAATGCTACTGAAAGTAACTTCAGTAGCATAGGTAGCACACTCAAAAAATTGGTTGCAGACAACTCTAAATCATATGGTTAGTGTGCTAACAATGTTTACATCATGTTAGCACATAGTACTTATCAGCAAAATTGAACTGTACACTCCTTTGAGTTGAATGCATTACTTTCTGTTCAATGCATTTTGTGATAAGTTTCTGTACATAACTACTCAGACTGATGTGGAACTGTATAGATATTGCATGTAGAGTGCTAGGTGGCATGGAATACTCCAATGCAAGTTGAATTCAGTAACCTACCTGGTACCATTTACACTGGAACAGCCATTGACTTGGTTTAATTCTAGAAAGACTAAAGTTCCAATGTGTAGAGAAGGTAACGTTACTGAAAGTAACTTCTGAAGCATAGGTAGCACACTCAAAAAATTGGTTGCAGACAACTCTAAATCATATGATTAGTGTGCTAACAATGTTTACATCATGTTAGCACATAGTACTTATCAGCAAAATTGAACTGTACACTCCTTTGAGTTGAATGCATTACTTTCTGTTCAATGCATTTTGTGATAAGTTTCTGTACATAACTACTCAGACTGATGTGGAACAGTATAGATATTGCATGTAGAGTGCTAGGTGGCATGGAATTGTCCAATGCAAGTTGAATTCAGTAACCTAGCTGGTACCATTTACAGTGGAACATCCATTGACTTGGTTTAATTCTGTAAAGTCTAAAGTTCCAATGAGTAGAGAAGGTAATGCTACTGAAAGTAACTTCAGTAGCATAGGTAGCACACTCAAAAAATTGGTTGCAGACAACTCTAAATCATATGGTTAGTGTGCTAACAATGTTTACATTATGTTAGCACATAGTACTTATCAGCAAAATTGAACTGTACACTCCATTGAGTTGAATGCATTACTTTCTGTTCAATGCATTTTGTGATAAGTTTCTGTACATAACTACTCAGACTGATGTGGAACTGTATAGCTATTGCATGTAGAGTGCTAGGTGGCATGGAATACTCCAATGCAAGTTGAATTCAGTAACCTAGCTAGTGCCATTTACAGTGGAACAGCCATTGACTTGGTTTAATTCTGTAAAGTCTAAAGTTCCAATGAGTAGAGAAGGTAATGCTACTGAAAGTAACTTCAGTAGCATAGGTAGCACACTCAAAAAATTGGTAGCAGACAACTCTAAATCATATGGTTAGTGTGCGAACAATGTTTACATCATGTTAGCACATAGTACTTATCAGCAAAATTGAACTGTACACTCCTTTGAGTTGAATGCATTACTTTCTGTTCAATGCATTTTGTGATAAGTTTCTGTACATAACTACTCAGACTGATGTGGAACTGTATAGATATTGCATGTAGAGTGCTAGGTGGCATGGAATACTCCAATGCAAGTTGAATTCAGTAACCTAGCTGGTACCATTTACAGTGGAACAGCCATTGACTTGGTTTAATTCTGTAAAGTCTAAAGTTCCAATGAGTAGAGAAGGTAATGCTACTGAAAGTAACTTCAGTAGCATAGGTAGCACACTCAAAAAATTGGTTGCAGACAACTCTAAATCATATGGTTAGTGTGCTCACAATGTTTACATCATGTTAGCACATAGTACTTATCAGCAAAATTGAACTGTACACTCCTTTGAGTTGAATGCATTACTTTCTGTTCAATGTATTTTGTGATAAGTTTCTGTACATAACTACTGAGACTGATGTGGAACTGTATAGATATTGCATGTAGAGTGCTAGGTGGCATGGAATACTCCAATGCAAGTTGAATTCAGTAACCTACCTGGTACCATTTACAGTGGAACAGCCATTGACTTGGTTTAATTCTGCAAAGACTAAAGTTCCAATGTGTAGAGAAGGTAACGTTACTGAAAGTAACTTCTGGAGCATAGGTAGCACACTGAAAATATTGGTTGCAGACAACTCTAAATCATATGGTTAGTGTGCTAACAATGTTTACATCATGTTAGCACATAGTACTTATCAGCAAAATTCAACTGTACACTCCTTTGAGTTGAATGCATTACTTTCTGTTCAATGTATTTTGTGATAAGTTTCTGTACATAACTACTCAGACTGATGTGGAACTGTATAGATATTGCATGTAGAGTGCTAGGTGGCATGGAATACTCCAATGCAAGTTGAATTCAGTAACCTACCTGGTACCATTTACAGTGGAACAGCCATTGACTTGGTTTAATTCTGTAAAGTCTAAAGTTCCAATGAGTAGAGAAGGTAATGCTACTGAAAGTAACTTCAGTAGCATAGGTAGCACACTCAAAAAATTGGTTGCAGACAACTCTAAATCATATGGTTAGTGTGCTAACAATGTTTACATCAAATTAGCACATAGTACTTATCAGCAAAATTGAACTGTACATTCCTTTGAGTTGAATGCATTACTTTCTGTTCAATGCATTTTGTGATAAGTTTCTGTACATAACTACTCAGACTGATGTGGAACTGTATAGATATTGCATGTAGAGTGCTAGGTGGCATGGAATACTCCAATGCAAGTTGAATTCAGTAACCTAGCTGGTACCATTTACAGTGGAACAGCCATTGACTTGGTTTAATTCTGTAAAGTCTAAAGTTCCAATGAGTAGAGAAGGTAATGCTACTGAAAGTAACTTCAGTAGCATAGGTAGCACACTCAAAAAATTGGTTGCAGACAACTCTAAATCATATGGTTAGTGTGCTAACAATGTTTACATCATGTTAGCACATAGTACTTATCAGCAAAATTGAACTGTACACTCCTTTGAGTTGAATGCATTACTTTCTGTTCAATGTATTTTGTGATAAGTTTCTGTACATAACTACTCAGACTGATGTGGAACTGTATAGATATTGCATGTAGAGTGCTAGGTGGCATGGAATACTCCAATGCAAGTTGAATTCAGTAACCTACCTGGTACCATTTACAGTGGAACAGCCATTGACTTGGTTTAATTCTGCAAAGACTAAAGTTCCAATGTGTAGAGAAGGTAACGTTACTGAAAGTAACTTCTGGAGCATAGGTAGCACACTGAAAATATTGGTTGCAGACAACTCTAAATCATATGGTTAGTGTGCTAACAATGTTTACATCATGTTAGCACATAGTACTTATCAGCAAAATTCAACTGTACACTCCTTTGAGTTGAATGCATTACTTTCTGTTCAATGTATTTTGTGATAAGTTTCTGTACATAACTACTCAGACTGATGTGGAACTGTATAGATATTGCATGTAGAGTGCTAGGTGGCATGGAATACTCCAATGCAAGTTGAATTCAGTAACCTACCTGGTACCATTTACAGTGGAACAGCCATTGACTTGGTTTAATTCTGCAAAGACTAAAGTTCCAATGTGTAGAGAAGGTAACGTTACTGAAAGTAACTTCTGGAGCATAGGTAGCACACTGAAAATATTGGTTGCAGACAACTCTAAATCATATGGTTAGTGTGCTAACAATGTTTACATCATGTTAGCACATAGTACTTATCAGCAAAATTCAACTGTACACTCCTTTGAGTTGAATGCATTACTTTCTGTTCAATGCATTTTGTGGTAAGTTTCTGTACATAACTACTCAGACTGATGTGGAACTGTATAGATATTGCATGTAGAGTGCTAGGTGGCATGGAATACTCCAATGCAAGTTGAATTCAGTAACCTACCTGGTACCATTTACAGTGGAACAGCCATTGACTTGGTTTAATTCTGCAAAGACTAAAGTTCCAATGTGTAGAGAAGGTAACGTTACTGAAAGTAACATCTGGAGCATAGGTAGCACACTCAAAAAATTGGTAGCAGACAACTCTAAATCATATGGTTAGTGTGCTAACAATGTTTACATCATGTTAGCACATAGTACTTATCAGCAAAATTGAACTGTACACTCCTTTGAGTTGAATGCATTACTTTCTGTTCAATGCATTTTGTGATAAGTTTCTGTACATAACTACTCAGACTGATGTGGAACTGTATAGATATTGCATGTAGAGTGCTAGGTGGCATGGAATACTCCAATGCAAGTTGAATTCAGTAACCTAGCTGGTACCATTTACAGTGGAACAGCCATTGACTTGGTTTAATTCTGTAAAGTCTAAAGTTCCAATGAGTAGAGAAGGTAATGCTACTGAAAGTAACTTCAGTAGCATAGGTAGCACACTCAAAAAATTGGTTGCAGACAACTCTAAATCATATGGTTAGTGTGCTAACAATGTTTACATCAAATTAGCACATAGTACTTATCAGCAAAATTGAACTGTACATTCCTTTGAGTTGAATGCATTACTTTCTGTTCAATGCATTTTGTGATAATTTTCTGTACATAACTACTCAGACTGATGTGGAACTGTATAGATATTGCATGTAGAGTGCTAGGTGGCATGGAATACTCCAATGCAAGTTGGATTCAGTAACCTACCTGGTACCATTTACAGTGGAACAGCCATTGACTTGGTTTAATTCTGCAAAGACTAAAGTTCCAATGTGTAGAGAAGGTAACGTTACTGAAAGTAACATCTGGAGCATAGGTAGCACACTCAAAAAATTGGTAGCAGACAACTCTAAATCATATGGTTAGTGTGCTAACAATGTTTACATCATGTTAGCACATAGTACTTATCAGCAAAATTGAACTGTACACTCCTTTGAGTTGAATGCATTACTTTCTGTTCAATGCATTTTGTGATAAGTTTCTGTACATAACTACTCAGACTGATGTGGAACTGTATAGATATTGCATGTAGAGTGCTAGGTGGCATGGAATACTCCAATGCAAGTTGAATTCAGTAACCTAGCTGGTACCATTTACAGTGGAACAGCCATTGACTTGGTTTAATTCTGTAAAGTCTAAAGTTCCAATGAGTAGAGAAGGTAATGCTACTGAAAGTAACTTCAGTAGCATAGGTAGCACACTCAAAAAATTGGTTGCAGACAACTCTAAATCATATGGTTAGTGTGCTAACAATGTTTACATCATGTTAGCACATAGTACTTATCAGCAAAATTGAACTGTACACTCCTTTGAGTTGAATGCATTACTTTCTGTTCAATGTATTTTGTGATAAGTTTCTGTACATAACTACTCAGACTGATGTGGAACTGTATAGATATTGCATGTAGAGTGCTAGGTGGCATGGAATACTCCAATGCAAGTTGAATTCAGTAACCTACCTGGTACCATTTACAGTGGAACAGCCATTGACTTGGTTTAATTCTGCAAAGACTAAAGTTCCAATGTGTAGAGAAGGTAACGTTACTGAAAGTAACTTCTGGAGCATAGGTAGCACACTGAAAATATTGGTTGCAGACAACTCTAAATCATATGGTTAGTGTGCTAACAATGTTTACATCATGTTAGCACATAGTACTTATCAGCAAAATTCAACTGTACACTCCTTTGAGTTGAATGCATTACTTTCTGTTCAATGCATTTTGTGGTAAGTTTCTGTACATAACTACTCAGACTGATGTGGAACTGTATAGATATTGCATGTAGAGTGCTAGGTGGCATGGAATACTCCAATGCAAGTTGAATTCAGTAACCTACCTGGTACCATTTACAGTGGAACAGCCATTGACTTGGTTTAATTCTGCAAAGACTAAAGTTCCAATGTGTAGAGAAGGTAACGTTACTGAAAGTAACATCTGTAACATAGGTAGCACACTCAAAAAATTGGTTGCAGACAACTCTAAATCATATGGTTAGTGTGCTAACAATCTTTACATCATGTTAGCCCATAGTTGTTCTCAGCAAAATTGAACTGTACACTCCTTTGTGTTGAATGCATTACTTTCTATTCAATGCATTTTCTGATAAGTTTCTGTACATAACTACTCAGACTGATGTGGAACAGTATAGATATTGCATGTAGAGTGCTAGGTGCCATGGAATACTCCAATACAAGCTGAATTCAGTAACCTACCTGGTACCATTTACAGTGGAACAGCCATTGACTTGTTTTAATTCTGAAAAGACTAAAGTTCCAATGTGTAGAGAAGGTAACGTTACTGAAAGTAACCTCAGGAGCATAGGTAGCACACTCATAAAATTGGTTGCAGACAACTCTAAATCATATGGTTACTGTGCTAACAATGTTTACATCATGTTAGCACATAGTAGTTCTCAGCAAAATTGAACTGTACACTCCTTTGTGTTGAATGCATTACTTTCTATTCAATGCATTTTCGGATATGTTTCTGTACATAACTACTCAGACTGATGTGGAACTGTATAGATATTGCATGTAGAGTGCTAGGTGCCATGGAATACTCCAATGCAAGCTGAATTCAGTAACCTACCTGGTACCATTTACAGTGGAACAGCCATTGACTTCGTTTAATTCTAGACAGACTAAAGTTCCAATGTGTAGAGTGTAACGTTACTGAAAGTAACTTCTGGAGCATAGGTAGCACACTCATAAAATTGGTTGCAGACAACTCTAAATCATATGGTTACTGTGCTAACAATGTTTACATCATGTTAGCACATAGTAGTTCTCAGCAAAATTGAACTGTACACTCCTTTGTGTTGAATGCATTACTTTCTATTCAATGCATTTTCGGATATGTTTCTGTACATAACTACTCAGACTGATGTGGAACTGTATAGATATTGCATGTAGAGTGCTAGGTGCCATGGAATACTCCAATGCAAGCTGAATTCAGTAACCTACCTGGTACCATTTACAGTGGAACAGCCATTGACTTCGTTTAATTCTAGACAGACTAAAGTTCCAATGTGTAGAGTGTAACGTTACTGAAAGTAACTTCTGGAGCATAGGTAGCACACTCATAAAATTGGTTGCAGACAACTCTAAATCATATGGTTAGTGTGCTAACAATCTTTACATCATGTTAGCACATAGTAGTTCTCAGCAAAATTGAACTGTACACTCCTTTGAGTTGAATGCATTACTTTCTATTCAATAGATTTTGTGATATGTTTCTGTACATAACTACAAAACTACTCAGACTGATGTGGACACTGTATAGATGTTGCATGTAGAGTACTAGGTGGCATGGAATACTCCAATGCAAGTTGAATTCAGTAACCTACCTGGTACCATTTACAGTGGAACAGCCATTGACTTGGTTTAATTCTAGAAGGACTGAAGTTCCAATGTGTAGAGAAGGTAACGTTACTGAAAGTAACTTCTGGAGCATAGGTAGCACACTCATAAAATTGTTTGCAGACAACTCTAAATCATATGGTTAGTGTGCTAACAATGTTTACATCAAGTTAGCACCTAGTAGTTATCAGCAAAATTGAACTGTACACTCCTTTGAGTTGAATGCGTTACTTTCTATTCAATGCATTCTGTGATATGTTTCTGTACATAACTACTCAGACTGATGTGGACACTGTATAGATATTGCATGTAGAGTGCTAGGTGCCATGGAATACTCCAATGCAAGCTGAATTCAGTAACCTACCTGGTACCATTTACAGTGGAACAGCCATTGACTTGTTTTAATTCTGCAAAGACTAAAGTTCCAATTTGTAGAGAAGGTAAGGTTACTGAAAGTAGCTTCTGGAGTATAGGTAGCACACTCATAAAATTGGTTGCAGACAACACTAAATCATATGGTTAGTGTGCTAACAATCTTTACATCATGTTAGCCCATAGTTGTTCTCAGCAAAATTGAACTGTACACTCCTTTGTGTTGAATGCATTACTTTCTATTCAATGCATTTTCTGATAAGTTTCTGTACATAACTACTCAGACTGATGTGGAACTGTATAGATATTGCATGTAGAGTGCTAGGTGCCATGGAATACTCCAATACAAGCTGAATTCAGTAACCTACCTGGTACCATTTACAGTGGAACAGCCATTGACTTGTTTTAATTCTGAAAAGACTAAAGTTCCAATGTGTAGAGAAGGTAACGTTACTGAAAGTAACTTCTGGAGTATAGGTAGCACACTCATAAAATTGGTTACAGACAACTCTAAATCATATGGTTAGTGTGCTAACAATGTTTACATCATGTTAGCACATAGTACTTATCAGCAAAATTGAACTGTACACTCCTTTGAGTTGAATGCATTACTTTCTGTTCAATGTATTTTGTGATAAGTTTCTGTACATAACTACTCAGACTGATGTGGAACTGTATAGATATTGCATGTAGAGTGCTAGGTGGCATGGAATACTCCAATGCAAGTTGAATTCAGTAACCTACCTGGTACCATTTACAGTGGAACAGCCATTGACTTGGTTTAATTCTGCAAAGACTAAAGTTCCAATGTGTAGAGAAGGTAACGTTACTGAAAGTAACTTCTGGAGCATAGGTAGCACACTGAAAATATTGGTTGCAGACAACTCTAAATCATATGGTTAGTGTGCTAACAATGTTTACATCATGTTAGCACATAGTACTTATCAGCAAAATTGAACTGTACACTCCTTTGAGTTGAATGCATTACTTTCTGTTCAATGCATTTTGTGATAAGTTTCTGTACATAACTACTCAGACTGATGTGGAACTGTATAGATATTGCATGTAGAGTGCTAGGTGGCATGGAATACTCCAATGCAAGTTGAATTCAGTAACCTAGCTGGTACCATTTACAGTGGAACAGCCATTGACTTGGTTTAATTCTGTAAAGTCTAAAGTTCCAATGAGTAGAGAAGGTAATGCTACTGAAAGTAACTTCAGTAGCATAGGTAGCACACTCAAAAAATTGGTTGCAGACAACTCTAAATCATATGGTTAGTGTGCTAACAATCTTTACATCATGTTAGCCCATAGTTGTTCTCAGCAAAATTGAACTGTACACTCCTTTGTGTTGAATGCATTACTTTCTATTCAATGCATTTTCTGATAAGTTTCTGTACATAACTACTCAGACTGATGTGGAACAGTATAGATATTGCATGTAGAGTGCTAGGTGCCATGGAATACTCCAATACAAGCTGAATTCAGTAACCTACCTGGTACCATTTACAGTGGAACAGCCATTGACTTGTTTTAATTCTGAAAAGACTAAAGTTCCAATGTGTAGAGAAGGTAACGTTACTGAAAGTAACCTCAGGAGCATAGGTAGCACACTCATAAAATTGGTTGCAGACAACTCTAAATCATATGGTTACTGTGCTAACAATGTTTACATCATGTTAGCACATAGTAGTTCTCAGCAAAATTGAACTGTACACTCCTTTGTGTTGAATGCATTACTTTCTATTCAATGCATTTTCGGATATGTTTCTGTACATAACTACTCAGACTGATGTGGAACTGTATAGATATTGCATGTAGAGTGCTAGGTGCCATGGAATACTCCAATGCAAGCTGAATTCAGTAACCTACCTGGTACCATTTACAGTGGAACAGCCATTGACTTCGTTTAATTCTAGACAGACTAAAGTTCCAATGTGTAGAGAATGTAACGTTACTGAAAGTAACTTCTGGAGCATAGGTAGCACACTCATAAAATTGGTTGCAGACAACTCTAAATCATATGGTTAGTGTGCTAACAATCTTTACATCATGTTAGCACATAGTAGTTCTCAGCAAAATTGAACTGTACACTCCTTTGAGTTGAATGCATTACTTTCTATTCAATAGATTTTGTGATATGTTTCTGTACATAACTACAAAACTACTCAGACTGATGTGGACACTGTATAGATGTTGCATGTAGAGTACTAGGTGGCATGGAATACTCCAATGCAAGTTGAATTCAGTAACCTACCTGGTACCATTTACAGTGGAACAGCCATTGACTTGGTTTAATTCTAGAAGGACTGAAGTTCCAATGTGTAGAGAAGGTAACGTTACTGAAAGTAACTTCTGGAGCATAGGTAGCACACTCATAAAATTGTTTGCAGACAACTCTAAATCATATGGTTAGTGTGCTAACAATGTTTACATCATGTTAGCACCTAGTAGTTATCAGCAAAATTGAACTGTACACTCCTTTGAGTTGAATGCGTTACTTTCTATTCAATGCATTCTGTGATATGTTTCTGTACATAACTACTCAGACTGATGTGGACACTGTATAGATATTGCATGTAGAGTGCTAGGTGCCATGGAATACTCCAATGCAAGCTGAATTCAGTAACCTACCTGGTACCATTTACAGTGGAACAGCCATTGACTTGTTTTAATTCTGCAAAGACTAAAGTTCCAATTTGTAGAGAAGGTAAGGTTACTGAAAGTAGCTTCTGGAGTATAGGTAGCACACTCATAAAATTGGTTGCAGACAACACTAAATCATATGGTTAGTGTGCTAACAATCTTTACATCATGTTAGCCCATAGTTGTTCTCAGCAAAATTGAACTGTACACTCCTTTGTGTTGAATGCATTACTTTCTATTCAATGCATTTTCTGATAAGTTTCTGTACATAACTACTCAGACTGATGTGGAACTGTATAGATATTGCATGTAGAGTGCTAGGTGCCATGGAATACTCCAATACAAGCTGAATTCAGTAACCTACCTGGTACCATTTAGAGTGGAACAGCCATTGACTTGTTTTAATTCTGAAAAGACTAAAGTTCCAATGTGTAGAGAAGGTAACGTTACTGAAAGTAACTTCTGGAGTATAGGTAGCACACTCATAAAATTGGTTACAGACAACTCTAAATCATATGGTTAGTGTGCTAACAATGTTTACATCATGTTAGCACATAGTACTTATCAGCAAAATTGAACTGTACACTCCTTTGAGTTGAATGCATTACTTTCTGTTCAATGTATTTTGTGATAAGTTTCTGTACATAACTACTCAGACTGATGTGGAACTGTATAGATATTGCATGTAGAGTGCTAGGTGGCATGGAATACTCCAATGCAAGTTGAATTCAGTAACCTACCTGGTACCATTTACAGTGGAACAGCCATTGACTTGGTTTAATTCTGCAAAGACTAAAGTTCCAATGTGTAGAGAAGGTAACGTTACTGAAAGTAACTTCTGGAGCATAGGTAGCACACTGAAAATATTGGTTGCAGACAACTCTAAATCATATGGTTAGTGTGCTAACAATGTTTACATCATGTTAGCACATAGTACTTATCAGCAAAATTGAACTGTACACTCCTTTGAGTTGAATGCAGTACTTTCTGTTCAATGCATTTTGTGATAAGTTTCTGTACATAACTACTCAGACTGATGTGGAACTGTATAGATATTGCATGTAGAGTGCTAGGTGGCATGGAATACTCCAATGCAAGTTGAATTCAGTAACCTAGCTGGTACCATTTACAGTGGAACAGCCATTGACTTGGTTTAATTCTGTAAAGTCTAAAGTTCCAATGAGTAGAGAAGGTAATGCTACTGAAAGTAACTTCAGTAGCATAGGTAGCACACTCAAAAAATTGGTTGCAGACAACTCTAAATCATATGGTTAGTGTGCTAACAATCTTTACATCATGTTAGCCCATAGTTGTTCTCAGCAAAATTGAACTGTACACTCCTTTGTGTTGAATGCATTACTTTCTATTCAATGCATTTTCTGATAAGTTTCTGTACATAACTACTCAGACTGATGTGGAACAGTATAGATATTGCATGTAGAGTGCTAGGTGCCATGGAATACTCCAATACAAGCTGAATTCAGTAACCTACCTGGTACCATTTACAGTGGAACAGCCATTGACTTGTTTTAATTCTGAAAAGACTAAAGTTCCAATGTGTAGAGAAGGTAACGTTACTGAAAGTAACCTCAGGAGCATAGGTAGCACACTCATAAAATTGGTTGCAGACAACTCTAAATCATATGGTTACTGTGCTAACAATGTTTACATCATGTTAGCACATAGTAGTTCTCAGCAAAATTGAACTGTACACTCCTTTGTGTTGAATGCATTACTTTCTAATCAATGCATTTTCGGATATGTTTCTGTACATAACTACTCAGACTGATGTGGAACTGTATAGATATTGCATGTAGAGTGCTAGGTGCCATGGAATACTCCAATGCAAGCTGAATTCAGTAACCTACCTGGTACCATTTACAGTGGAACAGCCATTGACTTCGTTTAATTCTAGACAGACTAAAGTTCCAATGTGTAGAGAATGTAACGTTACTGAAAGTAACTTCTGGAGCATAGGTAGCACACTCATAAAATTGGTTGCAGACAACTCTAAATCATATGGTTAGTGTGCTAACAATCTTTACATCATGTTAGCACATAGTAGTTCTCAGCAAAATTGAACTGTACACTCCTTTGAGTTGAATGCATTACTTTCTATTCAATAGATTTTGTGATATGTTTCTGTACATAACTACAAAACTACTCAGACTGATGTGGACACTGTATAGATGTTGCATGTAGAGTACTAGGTGGCATGGAATACTCCAATGCAAGTTGAATTCAGTAACCTACCTGGTACCATTTACAGTGGAACAGCCATTGACTTGGTTTAATTCTAGAAGGACTGAAGTTCCAATGTGTAGAGAAGGTAACGTTACTGAAAGTAACTTCTGGAGCATAGGTAGCACACTCATAAAATTGTTTGCAGACAACTCTAAATCATATGGTTAGTGTGCTAACAATGTTTACATCATGTTAGCACCTAGTAGTTATCAGCAAAATTGAACTGTACACTCCTTTGAGTTGAATGCGTTACTTTCTATTCAATGCATTCTGTGATATGTTTCTGTACATAACTACTCAGACTGATGTGGACACTGTATAGATATTGCATGTAGAGTGCTAGGTGCCATGGAATACTCCAATGCAAGCTGAATTCAGTAACCTACCTGGTACCATTTACAGTGGAACAGCCATTGACTTGTTTTAATTCTGCAAAGACTAAAGTTCCAATTTGTAGAGAAGGTAAGGTTACTGAAAGTAGCTTCTGGAGTATAGGTAGCACACTCATAAAATTGGTTGCAGACAACACTAAATCATATGGTTAGTGTGCTAACAATCTTTACATCATGTTAGCCCATAGTTGTTCTCAGCAAAATTGAACTGTACACTCCTTTGTGTTGAATGCATTACTTTCTATTCAATGCATTTTCTGATAAGTTTCTGTACATAACTACTCAGACTGATGTGGAACTGTATAGATATTGCATGTAGAGTGCTAGGTGCCATGGAATACTCCAATACAAGCTGAATTCAGTAACCTACCTGGTACCATTTACAGTGGAACAGCCATTGACTTGTTTTAATTCTGAAAAGACTAAAGTTCCAATGTGTAGAGAAGGTAACGTTACTGAAAGTAACTTCTGGAGTATAGGTAGCACACTCATAAAATTGGTTACAGACAACTCTAAATCATATGGTTAGTGTGCTAACAATGTTTACATCATGTTAGCACATAGTAGTTCTCAGCAAAATTGAACTGTACACTCCTTTGAGTTGAATGCATTACTTTCTATTCAATGCATTTTGTGATCAGTTGCTGTACATAACTACTCAGACTGATGTGGAACTATATAGATATTGCATGTAGAGTGCTAGGTGCCATGGAATACTCCAATGCAAGCTGAATTCAGTAACCTACCTGGTACCATTTACAGTGGAACAGCCATTGACTTGGTTTAATTCTGCAAAGACTAAAGTTCCACTGTGTAGAGAAGGTAACGTTACTGAAAGTAACTTCTGGAGCATAGGTAGCACACTCATAAAATTGTTTGCAGACAACTCTAAATCATATGGTTAGTGTGCTAACAATGTTTACATCATGTTAGCACCTAGTAGTTATCAGCAAAATTGAACCGTACACTCCTTTGAGTTGAATGCGTTACTTTCTATTCAATGCATTTTGTGATATGTTTCTGTACATAGCTACTCAGACTGATGTGGACACTGTATAGATATTGCATGTAGAGTGCTAGGTGCCATGGAATACTCCAATGCAAGCTGAATTCAGTAACCTACCTGGTACCATTTACAGTGGAACAGCCATTGACTTGTTTTAATTCTGCAAAGACTAAAGTTCCAATGTGTAGAGAAGGTAACGTTACTGAAAGTAACTTCTGGAGTATAGGTAGCACACTCATAAAATTGGTTGCAGACAACACTAAATCATATGGTTAGTGTGCTAACAATCTTTACATCATGTTAGCACATAGTTGTTCTCAGCAAAATTGAACTGTACACTCCTTTGTGTTGAATGCATTACTTTCTATTCAATGCATTTTCTGATAAGTTTCTGTACATAACTACTCAGACTGATGTGGAACTGTATAGATATTGCATGTAGAGTGCTAGGTGCCATGGAATACTCCAATACAAGCTGAATTCAGTAACCTACCTGGTACCATTTACAGTGGAACAGCCATTGACTTGTTTTAATTCTGAAAAGACTAAAGTTCCAATGTGTAGAGAAGGTAACGTTACTGAAAGTAACTTCTGGAGTATAGGTAGCACACTCATAAAATTGGTTGCAGACAACTCTAAATCATATGGTTAGTGTGCAAACAATCTTTACATCATGTTAGCACATAGTAGTTCTCAGCAAAATTGAACTGTACACTCCTTTGAGTTGAATGCATTACTTTCTATTCAATGCATTTTGTGATCAGTTTCTGTACATAACTACTCAGACTGATGTGGAACTATATAGATATTGCATGTAGAGTGCTAGGTGCCATGGAATACTCCAATGCAAGCTGAATTCAGTAACCTACCTGGTACCATTTACAGTGGAACAGCCATTGACTTGGTTTAATTCTAGAAGGACTGAAGTTCCAATGTGTAGAGAAGGTAACGTTACTGAAAGTAACTTCTGGAGCATAGGTAGCACACTCATAAAATTGTTTGCAGACAACTCTAAATCATATGGTTAGTGTGCTAACAATGTTTACATCATGTTAGCACCTAGTAGTTATCAGCAAAATTGAACTGTACACTCCTTTGAGTTGAATGCGTTACTTTCTATTCAATGCATTCTGTGATATGTTTCTGTACATAACTACTCAGACTGATGTGGACACTGTATAGATATTGCATGTAGAGTGCTAGGTGCCATGGAATACTCCAATGCAAGCTGAATTCAGTAACCTACCTGGTACCATTTACAGTGGAACAGCCATTGACTTGTTTTAATTCTGCAAAGACTAAAGTTCCAATTTGTAGAGAAGGTAAGGTTACTGAAAGTAGCTTCTGGAGTATAGGTAGCACACTCATAAAATTGGTTGCAGACAACACTAAATCATATGGTTAGTGTGCTAACAATCTTTACATCATGTTAGCCCATAGTTGTTCTCAGCAAAATTGAACTGTACACTCCTTTGTGTTGAATGCATTACTTTCTATTCAATGCATTTTCTGATAAGTTTCTGTACATAACTACTCAGACTGATGTGGAACTGTATAGATATTGCATGTAGAGTGCTAGGTGCCATGGAATACTCCAATACAAGCTGAATTCAGTAACCTACCTGGTACCATTTACAGTGGAACAGCCATTGACTTGTTTTAATTCTGAAAAGACTAAAGTTCCAATGTGTAGAGAAGGTAACGTTACTGAAAGTAACTTCTGGAGTATAGGTAGCACACTCATAAAATTGGTTACAGACAACTCTAAATCATATGGTTAGTGTGCTAACAATGTTTACATCATGTTAGCACATAGTAGTTCTCAGCAAAATTGAACTGTACACTCCTTTGCGTTGAATGCATTACTTTCTATTCAATGCATTTTGTGATCAGTTGCTGTACATAACTACTCAGACTGATGTGGAACTATATAGATATTGCATGTAGAGTGCTAGGTGCCATGGAATACTCCAATGCAAGCTGAATTCAGTAACCTACCTGGTACCATTTACAGTGGAACAGCCATTGACTTGGTTTAATTCTGCAAAGACTAAAGTTCCACTGTGTAGAGAAGGTAACGTTACTGAAAGTAACTTCTGGAGCATAGGTAGCACACTCATAAAATTGTTTGCAGACAACTCTAAATCATATGGTTAGTGTGCTAACAATGTTTACATCATGTTAGCACCTAGTAGTTATCAGCAAAATTGAACCGTACACTCCTTTGAGTTGAATGCGTTACTTTCTATTCAATGCATTTTGTGATATGTTTCTGTACATAACTACTCAGACTGATGTGGACACTGTATAGATATTGCATGTAGAGTGCTAGGTGCCATGGAATACTCCAATGCAAGCTGAATTCAGTAACCTACCTGGTACCATTTACAGTGGAACAGCCATTGACTTGTTTTAATTCTGCAAAGACTAAAGTTCCAATGTGTAGAGAAGGTAACGTTACTGAAAGTAACTTCTGGAGTATAGGTAGCACACTCATAAAATTGGTTGCAGACAACACTAAATCATATGGTTAGTGTGCTAACAATCTTTACATCATGTTAGCACATAGTTGTTCTCAGCAAAATTGAACTGTACACTCCTTTGTGTTGAATGCATTACTTTTTATTCAATGCATTTTCTGATAAGTTTCTGTACATAACTACTCAGACTGATGTGGAACTGTATAGATATTGCATGTAGAGTGCTAGGTGCCATGGAATACTCCAATACAAGCTGAATTCAGTAACCTACCTGGTACCATTTACAGTGGAACAGCCATTGACTTGTTTTAATTCTGAAAAGACTAAAGTTCCAATGTGTAGAGAAGGTAACGTTACTGAAAGTAACTTCTGCAGTATAGGTAGCACACTCATAAAATTGGTTGCAGACAACTCTAAATCATATGGTTAGTGTGCAAACAATCTTTACATCATGTTAGCACATAGTAGTTCTCAGCAAAATTGAACTGTACACTCCTTTGAGTTGAATGCATTACTTTCTATTCAATGCATTTTGTGATCAGTTTCTGTACATAACTACTCAGACTGATGTGGAACTATATAGATATTGCATGTAGAGTGCTAGGTGCCATGGAATACTCCAATGCAAGCTGAATTCAGTAACCTACCTGGTACCATTTACAGTGGAACAGCCATTGACTTGGTTTAATTCTGTAATGGCAATTGTTCCAATGAATAGTGAAGGTAATGCTACTGAAAGTAACTTCAGTAGCATAGGTAGCACACTCAAAAAATTGGTTGCAGACAACTCTAAATCATATGGTTAGTGTGCTAACAATGTTTACATCATGTTAGCACATAGTACTTATCAGCAAAATTGAACTGTACACTCCTTTGAGTTGAATGCATTACTTTCTATTCAATGCATTTTGTGATATGTTTCTGTACATAACTACTCAGACTGATGTGGACACTGTATAGATATTGCATGTAGAGTGCTAGGTGCCATGGAATACTCCAATGCAAGTTGAATTCAGTAACCTACCTGGTACCATTTACAGTGGAACAGCCATTGACTTGGTTTAATTCTGTAAAGGCTAAAGTTCCAAGGAGTAGTGAAGGTAATGTTACTGAAAGTAACTTCAGTAGCATAGGTAGCACACTCAAAAAATTGGTTGCAGACAACTCTAAATCATATGGTTAGTGTGCTAACAATGTTTACATCATGTTATCACATAGTAGTTATCAGCAAAATTGAACTGTACACTTCTTTGAGTTGAATGCATTACTTTCTATTCAATGCATTTTCGGATATGTTTCTGTACATAACTACTCAGACTGATGTGGAACTGTATAGATATTGCATGTAGAGTGCTAGGTGGCATGGAATACTCCAATGCAAGTTGAATTCAGTAACCTACCTGGTACCATTTACAGTGGAACAGCCATTGACTTGGTTTAATTCTAGAAAGACTAAAGTTCCAATGTGTAGAGAAGGTAACGTTACTGAAAGTAACTTCTGGAGCATAGGTAGCACACTCAAAAAATTGGTTGCAGACAACTCTAATTCATATGGTTAGTGTGCTAACAATGTTTACATCATGTTAGCACATAGTACTTATCAGCAAAATTGAACTGTACACTCCTTTGAGTTGAATGCATTACTTTCTGTTCAATGCATTTTGTGATAAGTTTCTGTACATAACTACTCAGACTGATGTGGAACTGTATAGATATTGCATGTAGAGTGCTAGGTGGCATGGAATACTCCAATGCAAGTTGAATTCAGTAACCTACCTGGTACCATTTACAGTGGAACAGCCATTGACTTCGTTTAATTCTAGAAAGACTAAAGTTCCAATGTGTGGAGAAGGTAACGTTACTGAAAGTAACTTCTGGAGCATAGGTAGCAGACTCATAAAATTGTTTGCAGACAACTCTAAATCATATGGTTAGTGTGCTAACAATGTTTACATCATGTTAGCACCTAGTAGTTATCAGCAAATTTGAACTGTACACTCTTTTGAGTTGAATGCGTTACTTTCTATTCAATGCATTCTGTGATATGTTTCTGTACATAACTACTCAGACTGATGTGGACACTGTATAGATATTGCATGTAGAGTGCTAGGTGCCATGGAATACTCCAATGCAAGCTGAATTCAGTAACCTACCTGGTACCATTTACAGTGGAACAGCCATTGACTTGTTTTAATTCTGCAAAGACTAAAGTTCCAATTTGTAGAGAAGGTAAGGTTACTGAAAGTAGCTTCTGGAGTATAGGTAGCACACTCATAAAATTGGTTGCAGACAACACTAAATCATATGGTTAGTGTGCTAACAATCTTTACATCATGTTAGCCCATAGTTGTTCTCAGCAAAATTGAACTGTACACTCCTTTGTGTTGAATGCATTACTTTCTATTCAATGCATTTTCTGATAAGTTTCTGTACATAACTACTCAGACTGATGTGGAACTGTATAGATATTGCATGTAGAGTGCTAGGTGCCATGGAATACTCCAATACAAGCTGAATTCAGTAACCTACCTGGTACCATTTACAGTGGAACAGCCATTGACTTGTTTTAATTCTGAAAAGACTAAAGTTCCAATGTGTAGAGAAGGTAACGTTACTGAAAGTAACCTCAGGAGCATAGGTAGCACACTCATAAAATTGGTTGCAGACAACTCTAAATCATATGGTTACTGTGCTAACAATGTTTACATCATGTTATCACATAGTAGTTATCAGCAAAATTGAACTGTACACTTCTTTGAGTTGAATGCATTACTTTCTATTCAATGCATTTTCGGATATGTTTCTGTACATAACTACTCAGACTGATGTGGAACTGTATAGATATTGCATGTAGAGTGCTAGGTGGCATGGAATACTCCAATGCAAGTTGAATTCAGTAACCTACCTGGTACCATTTACAGTGGAACAGCCATTGACTTGGTTTAATTCTAGAAAGACTAAAGTTCCAATGTGTAGAGAAGGTAACGTTACTGAAAGTAACTTCTGGAGCATAGGTAGCACACTCAAAAAATTGGTTGCAGACAACTCTAATTCATATGGTTAGTGTGCTAACAATGTTTACATCATGTTAGCACATAGTACTTATCAGCAAAATTGAACTGTACACTCCTTTGAGTTGAATGCATTACTTTCTGTTCAATGCATTTTGTGATAAGTTTCTGTACATAACTACTCAGACTGATGTGGAACTGTATAGATATTGCATGTAGAGTGCTAGGTGGAATGGAATACTCCAATGCAAGTTGAATTCAGTAACCTACCTGGTACCATTTACAGTGGAACAGCCATTGACTTCGTTTAATTCTGCAAAGACTAAAGTTCCAATGTGTAGAGAAGGTAACGTTACTGAAAGTAACTTCTGGAGCATAGGTAGCACACTCATAAAATTGGTTGCAGGCAACTCTAAATCATATGGTTAGTGTGCTACCAAAGTTTACATCATGTTAGCAGATAGTAGTTCTCAGCAAAATTGAACTGTACACTCCTTTGAGTTGAATGCATTACTTTCTGTTCAATGCATTTTGTGATAAGTTTCTGTACATAACTACTCAGACTGATGTGGAACTGTATAGATATTGCATGTAGAGTGCTAGGTGGCATGGAATACTCCAATGCAAGTTGAATTCAGTAACCTAGCTGGTACCATTTACAGTGGAACAGCCATTGACTTGGTTTAATTCTAGAAAGACTAAAGTTCCAATGTGTGGAGAAGGTAACGTTACTGAAAGTAACTTCTGGAGCATAGGTAGCACACTCATAAAATTGTTTGCAGACAACTCTAAATCATATGGTTAGTGTGCTAACAATGTTTACATCATGTTAGCACCTAGTAGTTATCAGCAAATTTGAACTGTACACTCTTTTGAGTTGAATGCGTTACTTTCTATTCAATGCATTCTGTGATATGTTTCTGTACATAACTACTCAGACTGATGTGGACACTGTATAGATATTGCATGTAGAGTGCTAGGTGCCATGGAATACTCCAATGCAAGCTGAATTCAGTAACCTACCTGGTACCATTTACAGTGGAACAGCCATTGACTTGTTTTAATTCTGCAAAGACTAAAGTTCCAATTTGTAGAGAAGGTAAGGTTACTGAAAGTAGCTTCTGGAGTATAGGTAGCACACTCATAAAATTGGTTGCAGACAACACTAAATCATATGGTTAGTGTGCTAACAATCTTTACATCATGTTAGCCCATAGTTGTTCTCAGCAAAATTGAACTGTACACTCCTTTGTGTTGAATGCATTACTTTCTATTCAATGCATTTTCTGATAAGTTTCTGTACATAACTACTCAGACTGATGTGGAACTGTATAGATATTGCATGTAGAGTGCTAGGTGCCATGGAATACTCCAATACAAGCTGAATTCAGTAACCTACCTGGTACCATTTACAGTGGAACAGCCATTGACTTGTTTTAATTCTGAAAAGACTAAAGTTCCAATGTGTAGAGAAGGTAACGTTACTGAAAGTAACCTCAGGAGCATAGGTAGCACACTCATAAAATTGGTTGCAGACAACTCTAAATCATATGGTTACTGTGCTAACAATGTTTACATCATGTTAGCACATAGTAGTTCTCAGCAAAATTGAACTGTACACTCCTTTGTGTTGAATGCATTACTTTCTATTCAATGCATTTTCGGATATGTTTCTGTACATAACTACTCAGACTGATGTGGAACTGTATAGATATTGCTTGTAGAGTGCTAGGTGCCATGGAATACTCCAATGCAAGCTGAATTCAGTAACCTACCTGGTACCATTTACAGTGGAACAGCCATTGACTTCGTTTAATTCTAGACAGACTAAAGTTCCAATGTGTAGAGAATGTAACGTTACTGAAAGTAACTTCTGGAGCATAGGTAGCACACTCATAAAATTGGTTGCAGACAACTCTAAATCATATGGTTAGTGTGCTAACAATCTTTACATCATGTTAGCACATAGTAGTTCTCAGCAAAATTGAACTGTACACTCCTTTGAGTTGAATGCATTACTTTCTATTCAATAGATTTTGTGATATGTTTCTGTACATAACTACATAACTACTCAGACTGATGTGGACACTGTATAGATGTTGCATGTAGAGTACTAGGTGGCATGGAATACTCCAATGCAAGTTGAATTCAGTAACCTACCTGGTACCATTTACAGTGGAACAGCCATTGACTTGGTTTAATCCTAGAAGGACTGAAGTTCCAATGTGTAGAGAAGGTAACGTTACTGAAAGTAACTTCTGGAGCATAGGTAGCACACTCATAAAATTGTTTGCAGACAACTCTAAATCATATGGTTAGTGTGCTAACAATGTTTACATCATGTTAGCACCTAGTAGTTATCAGCAAAATTGAACTGTACACTCCTTTGAGTTGAATGCGTTACTTTCTATTCAATGCATTCTGTGATATGTTTCTGTACATAACTACTCAGACTGATGTGGACACTGTATAGATATTGCATGTAGAGTGCTAGGTGCCATGGAATACTCCAATGCAAGCTGAATTCAGTAACCTACCTGGTACCATTTACAGTGGAACAGCCATTGTTTTAATTCTGCAAAGACTAAAGTTCCAATTTGTAGAGAAGGTAAGGTTACTGAAAGTAGCTTCTGGAGTATAGGTAGCACACTCATAAAATTGGTTACAGACAACTCTAAATCATATGGTTAGTGTGCTAACAATGTTTACATCATGTTAGCACATAGTAGTTCTCAGCAAAATTGAACTGTACACTCCTTTGAGTTGAATGCATTACTTTCTATTCAATGCATTTTGTGATCAGTTGCTGTACATAACTACTCAGACTGATGTGGAACTATATAGATATTGCATGTAGAGTGCTAGGTGCCATGGAATACACCAATGCAAGCTGAATTCAGTAACCTACCTGGTACCATTTACAGTGGAACAGCCATTGACTTGGTTTAATTCTGCAAAGACTAAAGTTCCACTGTGTAGAGAAGGTAACGTTACTGAAAGTAACTTCTGGAGCATAGGTAGCACACTCATAAAATTGTTTGCAGACAACTCTAAATCATATGGTTAGTGTGCTAACAATGTTTACATCATGTTAGCACCTAGTAGTTATCAGCAAAATTGAACTGTACACTCCTTTGAGTTGAATGCATTACTTTCTATTCAATGCATTTTGTGATATGTTTCTGTACATAACTACTCAGACTGATGTGGACACTGTATAGATATTGCATGTAGAGTGCGAGGTGCCATGGAATACTCCAATGCAAGCTGAATTCAGTAACCTACCTGGTACCATTTACAGTGGAACAGCCATTGACTTGTTTTAATTCTGCAAAGACTAAAGTTCCAATGTGTAGAGAAGGTAACGTTACTGAAAGTAACTTCTGGAGTATAGGTAGCACACTCATAAAATTGGTTGCAGACAACACTAAATCATATGGTTAGTGTGCTAACAATCTTTACATCATGTTAGCACATAGTTGTTCTCAGCAAAATTGAACTGTACACTCCTTTGTGTTGAATGCATTACTTTCTATTCAATGCATTTTCTGATAAGTTTCTGTACATAACTACTCAGACTGATGTGGAACTGTATAGATATTGCATGTAGAGTGCTAGGTGCCATGGAATACTCCAATACAAGCTGAATTCAGTAACCTACCTGGTACCATTTACAGTGGAACAGCCATTGACTTGTTTTAATTCTGAAAAGACTAAAGTTCCAATGTGTAGAGAAGGTAACGTTACTGAAAGTAACTTCTGGAGTATAGGTAGCACACTCATAAAATTGGTTGCAGACAACTCTAAATCATATGGTTAGTGTGCTAACAATCTTTACATCATGTTAGCACATAGTAGTTCTCAGCAAAATTGAACTGTACACTCCTTTGAGTTGAATGCATTACTTTCTATTCAATGCATTTTGTGATCAGTTTCTGTACATAACTACTCAGACTGATGTGGAACTATATAGATATTGCATGTAGAGTGCTAGGTGCCATGGAATACTCCAATGCAAGCTGAATTCAGTAACCTACCTGGTACCATTTACAGTGGAACAGCCATTGACTTGGTTTAATTCTGTAAAGGCAATTGTTCCAATGAGTAGTGAAGGTAATGCTACTGAAAGTAACTTCAGTGGCATAGGTAGCACACTCAAAAAATTGGTTGCAGACAACTCTAAATCATATGGTTAGTGTGCTAACAATGTTTACATCATGTTAGCACATAGTACTTATCAGCAAAATTGAACTGTACACTCCTTTGAGTTGAATGCATTACTTTCTATTCAATGCATTTTGTGATATGTTTCTGTACATAACTACTCAGACTGATGTGGACACTGTATAGATATTGCATGTAGAGTGCTAGGTGCCATGGAATACTCCAATGCAAGTTGAATTCAGTAACCTACCTGGTACCATTTACAGTGGAACAGCCATTGACTTGGTTTAATTCTGTAAAGGCTAAAGTTCCAAGGAGTAGTGAAGGTAATGTTACTGAAAGTAACTTCAGTAGCATAGGTAGCACACTCAAAAAATTGGTTGCAGTCAACTCTAAATCATATGGTTAGTGTGCTAACAATGTTTACATCATGTTAGCACATAGTACTTATCAGCAAAATTGAACTGTACACTCCTTTGAGTTGAATGCATTACTTTCTGTTCAATGCATTTTGTGATACGTTTCTGTACATAACTACTCAGACTGATGTGGAACTGTATAGATATTGCATGTAGAGTGCTAGGTGGCATGGAATACTCCAATGCAAGTTGAATTCAGTAACCTACCTGGTACCATTTACAGTGGAACAGCCATTGACTTGGTTTAATTCTGCAAAGACTAAAGTTCCAATGTGTAGAGAAGGTAACGTTACTGAAAGTAACTTCTGGAGCATAGGTAGCACACTCATAAAATTGGTTGCAGACAACTCTAAATCATATGGTTAGTGTGCTACCAAAGTTTACATCATGTTAGCAGATAGTAGTTCTCAGCAAAATTGAACTGTACACTCCTTTGAGTTGAATGCATTACTTTCTGTTCAATGCATTTTGTGATAAGTTTCTGTACATAACTACTCAGACTGATGTGGAACTGTATAGATATTGCATGTAGAGTGCTAGGTGGCATGGAATACTCCAATGCAAGTTGAATTCAGTAACCTACCTGGTACCATTTACAGTGGAACAGCCATTGACTTGGTTTAATTCTGCAAAGACTAAAGTTCCAATGTGTAGAGAAGGTAACGTTACTGAAAGTAACTTCTGGAGCATAGGTAGCACACTCATAAAATTGGTTGCAGACAACTCTAAATCATATGGTTAGTGTGCTACCAAAGTTTACATCATGTTAGCAGATAGTAGTTCTCAGCAAAATTGAACTGTACACTCCTTTGAGTTGAATGCATTACATTCTGTTCAATGCATTTTGTGATAAGTTTCTGTACATAACTACTCAGACTGATGTGGAACTGTATAGATATTGCATGTAGAGTGCTAGGTGGCATGGAATACTCCAATGCAAGTTGAATTCAGTAACCTACCTGGTACCATTTACAGTGGAACAGCCATTGACTTGGTTTAATTCTAGAAAGACTAAAGTTCCAATGTGTAGAGAAGGTAACGTTACTGAAAGTAACTTCTGGAGCATAGGTAGCACACTCAAAAAATTGGTTGCAGACAACTCTAATTCATATGGTTAGTGTGCTAACAATGTTTACATCATGTTAGCACATAGTACTTATCAGCAAAATTGAACTGTACACTCCTTTGAGTTGAATGCATTACATTCTGTTCAATGCATTTTGTGATAAGTTTCTGTACATAACTACTCAGACTGATGTGGAACTGTATAGATATTGCATGTAGAGTGCTAGGTGGCATGGAATACTCCAATTCAAGTTGAATTCAGTAACCTAGCTGGTACCATTTACAGTGGAACAGCCATTGACTTGGTTTAATTCTGCAAAGACTAAAGTTCCAATGTGTAGAGAAGGTAACGTTACTGAAAGTAACTTCTGGAGTATAGGTAGCACACTCATAAAATTGGTTACAGACAACTCTAAATCATATGGTTAGTGTGCTAACAATGTTTACATCATGTTAGCACACAGTAGTTCTCAGCAAAATTGAACTGTACACTCCTTTGAGTTGAATGCATTACTTGCTATTCAATGCATTTTGTGATCAGTTGCTGTACATAACTACTCAGACTGATGTGGAACTATATAGATATTGCATGTAGAGTGCTAGGTGCCATGGAATACACCAATGCAAGCTGAATTCAGTAACCTACCTGGTACCATTTACAGTGGAACAGCCATTGACTTGGTTTAATTCTGCAAAGACTAAAGTTCCACTGTGTAGAGAAGGTAACGTTACTGAAAGTAACTTCTGGAGCATAGGTAGCACACTCATAAAATTGTTTGCAGACAACTCTAAATCATATGGTTAGTGTGCTAACAATGTTTACATCATGTTAGCACCTAGTAGTTATCAGCAAAATTGAACTGTACACTCCTTTGAGTTGAATGCATTACTTTCTATTCAATGCATTTTGTGATATGTTTCTGTACATAACTACTCAGACTGATGTGGACACTGTATAGATATTGCATGTAGAGTGCGAGGTGCCATGGAATACTCCAATGCAAGCTGAATTCAGTAACCTACCTGGTACCATTTACAGTGGAACAGCCATTGACTTGTTTTAATTCTGCAAAGACTAAAGTTCCAATGTGTAGAGAAGGTAACGTTACTGAAAGTAACTTCTGGAGTATAGGTAGCACACTCATAAAATTGGTTGCAGACAACACTAAATCATATGGTTAGTGTGCTAACAATCTTTACATCATGTTAGCACATAGTTGTTCTCAGCAAAATTGAACTGTACACTCCTTTGTGTTGAATGCATTACTTTCTATTCAATGCATTTTCTGATAAGTTTCTGTACATAACTACTCAGACTGATGTGGAACTGTATAGATATTGCATGTAGAGTGCTAGGTGCCATGGAATACTCCAATACAAGCTGAATTCAGTAACCTACCTGGTACCATTTACAGTGGAACAGCCATTGACTTGTTTTAATTCTGAAAAGACTAAAGTTCCAATGTGTAGAGAAGGTAACGTTACTGAAAGTAACTTCTGGAGTATAGGTAGCACACTCATAAAATTGGTTGCAGACAACTCTAAATCATATGGTTAGTGTGCTAACAATCTTTACATCATGTTAGCACATAGTAGTTCTCAGCAAAATTGAACTGTACACTCCTTTGAGTTGAATGCATTACTTTCTATTCAATGCATTTTGTGATCAGTTTCTGTACATAACTACTCAGACTGATGTGGAACTATATAGATATTGCATGTAGAGTGCTAGGTGCCATGGAATACTCCAATGCAAGCTGAATTCAGTAACCTACCTGGTACCATTTACAGTGGAACAGCCATTGACTTGGTTTAATTCTGTAAAGGCAATTGTTCCAATGAGTAGTGAAGGTAATGCTACTGAAAGTAACTTCAGTGGCATAGGTAGCACACTCAAAAAATTGGTTGCAGACAACTCTAAATCATATGGTTAGTGTGCTAACAATGTTTACATCATGTTAGCACATAGTACTTATCAGCAAAATTGCACTGTACACTCCTTTGAGTTGAATGCATTACTTTCTATTCAATGCATTTTGTGATATGTTTCTGTACATAACTACTCAGACTGATGTGGACACTGTATAGATATTGCATGTAGAGTGCTAGGTGCCATGGAATACTCCAATGCAAGTTGAATTCAGTAACCTACCTGGTACCATTTACAGTGGAACAGCCATTGACTTGGTTTAATTCTGTAAAGGCTAAAGTTCCAAGGAGTAGTGAAGGTAATGTTACTGAAAGTAACTTCAGTAGCATAGGTAGCACACTCAAAAAATTGGTTGCAGACAACTCTAAATCATATGGTTAGTGTGCTAACAATGTTTACATCATGTTAGCACATAGTACTTATCAGCAAAATTGAACTGTACACTCCTTTGAGTTGAATGCATTACTTTCTGTTCAATGCATTTTGTGATACGTTTCTGTACATAACTACTCAGACTGATGTGGAACTGTATAGATATTGCATGTAGAGTGCTAGGTGGCATGGAATACTCCAATGCAAGTTGAATTCAGTAACCTACCTGGTACCATTTACAGTGGAACAGCCATTGACTTGGTTTAATTCTGCAAAGACTAAAGTTCCAATGTGTAGAGAAGGTAACGTTACTGAAAGTAACTTCTGGAGCATAGGTAGCACACTCATAAAATTGGTTGCAGACAACTCTAAATCATATGGTTAGTGTGCTACCAAAGTTTACATCATGTTAGCAGATAGTAGTTCTCAGCAAAATTGAACTGTACACTCCTTTGAGTTGAATGCATTACTTTCTGTTCAATGCATTTTGTGATAAGTTTCTGTACATAACTACTCAGACTGATGTGGAACTGTATAGATATTGCATGTAGAGTGCTAGGTGGCATGGAATACTCCAATGCAAGTTGAATTCAGTAACCTACCTGGTACCATTTACAGTGGAACAGCCATTGACTTGGTTTAATTCTGCAAAGACTAAAGTTCCAATGTGTAGAGAAGGTAACGTTACTGAAAGTAACTTCTGGAGCATAGGTAGCACACTCATAAAATTGGTTGCAGACAACTCTAAATCATATGGTTAGTGTGCTACCAAAGTTTACATCATGTTAGCAGATAGTAGTTCTCAGCAAAATTGAACTGTACACTCCTTTGAGTTGAATGCATTACATTCTGTTCAATGCATTTTGTGATAAGTTTCTGTACATAACTACTCAGACTGATGTGGAACTGTATAGATATTGCATGTAGAGTGCTAGGTGGCATGGAATACTCCAATGCAAGTTGAATTCAGTAACCTACCTGGTACCATTTACAGTGGAACAGCCATTGACTTGGTTTAATTCTAGAAAGACTAAAGTTCCAATGTGTAGAGAAGGTAACGTTACTGAAAGTAACTTCTGGAGCATAGGTAGCACACTCAAAAAATTGGTTGCAGACAACTCTAATTCATATGGTTAGTGTGCTAACAATGTTTACATCATGTTAGCACATAGTACTTATCAGCAAAATTGAACTGTACACTCCTTTGAGTTGAATGCATTACATTCTGTTCAATGCATTTTGTGATAAGTTTCTGTACATAACTACTCAGACTGATGTGGAACTGTATAGATATTGCATGTAGAGTGCTAGGTGGCATGGAATACTCCAATGCAAGTTGAATTCAGTAACCTACCTGGTACCATTTACAGTGGAACAGCCATTGACTTGGTTTAATTCTGCAAAGACTAAAGTTCCAATGTGTAGAGAAGGTAACGTTACTGAAAGTAACTTCTGGAGCATAGGTAGCACACTCATAAAATTGGTTGCAGACAACTCTAAATCATATGGTTAGTGTGCTACCAAAGTTTACATCATGTTAGCAGATAGTAGTTCTCAGAAAAATTGAACTGTACACTCCTTTGAGTTGAATGCATTACTTTCTGTTCAATGCATTTTGTGATAAGTTTCTGTACATAACTACTCAGACTGATGTGGAACTGTATAGATATTGCATGTAGAGTGCTAGGTGGCATGGAATACTCCAATGCAAGTTGAATTCAGTAACCTACCTGGTACCATTTACAGTGGAACAGCCATTGACTTGGTTTAATTCTGCAAAGACTAAAGTTCCAATGTGTAGAGAAGGTAACGTTACTGAAAGTAACTTCTGGAGCATAGGTAGCACACTCATAAAATTGGTTGCAGACAACTCTAAATCATATGGTTAGTGTGCTACCAAAGTTTACATCATGTTAGCAGATAGTAGTTCTCAGCAAAATTGAACTGTACACTCCTTTGAGTTGAATGCATTACATTCTGTTCAATGCATTTTGTGATAAGTTTCTGTACATAACTACTCAGACTGATGTGGAACTGTATAGATATTGCATGTAGAGTGCTAGGTGGCATGGAATACTCCAATGCAAGTTGAATTCAGTAACCTACCTGGTACCATTTACAGTGGAACAGCCATTGACTTGGTTTAATTCTAGAAAGACTAAAGTTCCAATGTGTAGAGAAGGTAACGTTACTGAAAGTAACTTCTGGAGCATAGGTAGCACACTCAAAAAATTGGTTGCAGACAACTCTAATTCATATGGTTAGTGTGCTAACAATGTTTACATCATGTTAGCACATAGTACTTATCAGCAAAATTGAACTGTACACTCCTTTGAGTTGAATGCATTACATTCTGTTCAATGCATTTTGTGATAAGTTTCTGTACATAACTACTCAGACTGATGTGGAACTGTATAGATATTGCATGTAGAGTGCTAGGTGGCATGGAATACTCCAATGCAAGTTGAATTCAGTAACCTACCTGGTACCATTTACAGTGGAACAGCCATTGACTTGGTTTAATTCTGCAAAGACTAAAGTTCCAATGTGTAGAGAAGGTAACGTTACTGAAAGTAACTTCTGGAGCATAGGTAGCACACTCATAAAATTGGTTGCAGACAACTCTAAATCATATGGTTAGTGTGCTACCAAAGTTTACATCATGTTAGCAGATAGTAGTTCTCAGCAAAATTGAACTGTACACTCCTTTGAGTTGAATGCATTACTTTCTGTTCAATGCATTTTGTGATAAGTTTCTGTACATAACTACTCAGACTGATGTGGAACTGTATAGATATTGCATGTAGAGTGCTAGGTGGCATGGAATACTCCAATGCAAGTTGAATTCAGTAACCTACCTGGTACCATTTACAGTGGAACAGCCATTGACGGTTTAATTCTGCAAAGACTAAAGTTCCAATGTGTAGAGAAGGTAACGTTACTGAAAGTAACTTCTGGAGCATAGGTAGCACACTCATAAAATTGGTTGCAGACAACTCTAAATCATATGGTTAGTGTGCTACCAAAGTTTACATCATGTTAGCAGATAGTAGTTCTCAGCAAAATTGAACTGTACACTCCTTTGAGTTGAATGCATTACATTCTGTTCAATGCATTTTGTGATAAGTTTCTGTACATAACTACTCAGACTGATGTGGAACTGTATAGATATTGCATGTAGAGTGCTAGGTGGCATGGAATACTCCAATGCAAGTTGAATTCAGTAACCTACCTGGTACCATTTACAGTGGAACAGCCATTGACTTGGTTTAATTCTAGAAAGACTAAAGTTCCAATGTGTAGAGAAGGTAACGTTACTGAAAGTAACTTCTGGAGCATAGGTAGCACACTCAAAAAATTGGTTGCAGACAACTCTAATTCATATGGTTAGTGTGCTAACAATGTTTACATCATGTTAGCACATAGTACTTATCAGCAAAATTGAACTGTACACTCCTTTGAGTTGAATGCATTACATTCTGTTCAATGCATTTTGTGATAAGTTTCTGTACATAACTACTCAGACTGATGTGGAACTGTATAGATATTGCATGTAGAGTGCTAGGTGGCATGGAATACTCCAATTCAAGTTGAATTCAGTAACCTAGCTGGTACCATTTACAGTGGAACAGCCATTGACTTGGTTTAATTCTGCAAAGACTAAAGTTCCAATGTGTAGAGAAGGTAACGTTACTGAAAGTAACTTCTGGAGCATAGGTAGCACGCTCATAAAATTGGTTGCAGACAACTCTAAATCATATGGTTAGTGTGCTACCAAAGTTTACATCATGTTAGCAGATAGTAGTTCTCAGCAAAATTGAACTGTACACTCCTTTGAGTTGAATACATTACTTTCTGTTCAATGCATTTTGTGATGAGTTTCTGTACATAACTACTCAGACTGATGTGGAACTGTATAGATATTGCATGTAGAGTGCTAGGTGGCATGGAATACTCCAATGCAAGTTGAATTCAGTAACCTACCTGGTCCCATTTACAGTGGAACAGCCATTGACTTGGTTTAATTCTGCAAAGGCAATTGTTCCAATGAGTAGTGAAGGTAATGCTACTGAAAGTAACTTCAGTGGCATAGGTAGCACACTCAAAAAATTGGTTGCAGACAACTCTAAATCATATGGTTAGTGTGCTAACAATGTTTACATCATGTTAGCACATAGTACTTATCAGCAAAATTGAACTGTACACTCCTTTGAGTTGAATGCATTACTTTCTATTCAATGCATTTTGTGATATGTTTCTGTACATAACTACTCAGACTGATGTGGACACTGTATAGATATTGCATGTAGAGTGCTAGGTGCCATGGAATACTCCAATGCAAGTTGAATTCAGTAACCTACCTGGTACCATTTACAGTGGAACAGCCATTGACTTGGTTTAATTCTGTAAAGGCTAAAGTTCCAAGGAGTAGTGAAGGTAATGTTACTGAAAGTAACTTCAGTAGCATAGGTAGCACACTCAAAAAATTGGTTGCAGACAACTCTAAATCATATGGTTAGTGTGCTAACAATGTTTACATCATGTTAGCACATAGTACTTATCAGCAAAATTGAACTGTACACTCCTTTGAGTTGAATGCATTACTTTCTGTTCAATGCATTTTGTGATACGTTTCTGTACATAACTACTCAGACTGATGTGGAACTGTATAGATATTGCATGTAGAGTGCTAGGTGGCATGGAATACTCCAATGCAAGTTGAATTCAGTAACCTACCTGGTACCATTTACAGTGGAACAGCCATTGACTTGGTTTAATTCTGCAAAGACTAAAGTTCCAATGTGTAGAGAAGGTAACGTTACTGAAAGTAACTTCTGGAGCATAGGTAGCACACTCATAAAATTGGTTGCAGACAACTCTAAATCATATGGTTAGTGTGCTACCAAAGTTTACATCATGTTAGCAGATAGTAGTTCTCAGCAAAATTGAACTGTACACTCCTTTGAGTTGAATGCATTACTTTCTGTTCAATGCATTTTGTGATAAGTTTCTGTACATAACTACTCAGACTGATGTGGAACTGTATAGATATTGCATGTAGAGTGCTAGGTGGCATGGAATACTCAAATGCAAGTTGAATTCAGTAACCTACCTGGTACCATTTACAGTGGAACAGCCATTGACTTGGTTTAATTCTGCAAAGACTAAAGTTCCAATGTGTAGAGAAGGTAACGTTACTGAAAGTAACTTCTGGAGCATAGGTAGCACACTCATAAAATTGGTTGCAGACAACTCTAAATCATATGGTTAGTGTGCTACCAAAGTTTACATCATGTTAGCAGATAGTAGTTCTCAGCAAAATTGAACTGTACACTCCTTTGAGTTGAATGCATTACATTCTGTTCAATGCATTTTGTGATAAGTTTCTGTACATAACTACTCAGACTGATGTGGAACTGTATAGATATTGCATGTAGAGTGCTAGGTGGCATGGAATACTCCAATGCAAGTTGAATTCAGTAACCTACCTGGTACCATTTACAGTGGAACAGCCATTGACTTGGTTTAATTCTAGAAAGACTAAAGTTCCAATGTGTAGAGAAGGTAACGTTACTGAAAGTAACTTCTGGAGCATAGGTAGCACACTCAAAAAATTGGTTGCAGACAACTCTAATTCATATGGTTAGTGTGCTAACAATGTTTACATCATGTTAGCACATAGTACTTATCAGCAAAATTGAACTGTACACTCCTTTGAGTTGAATGCATTACTTTCTGTTCAATGCATTTTGTGATAAGTTTCTGTACATAACTACTCAGACTGATGTGGAACTGTATAGATATTGCATGTAGAGTGCTAGGTGGCATGGAATACTCCAATGCAAGTTGAATTCAGTAACCTACCTGGTACCATTTACAGTGGAACAGCCATTGACTTGGTTTAATTCTAGAAAGACTAAAGTTCCAATGTGTAGAGAAGGTAACGTTACTGAAAGTAACTTCTGGAGCATAGGTAGCACACTCAAAAAATTGGTTGCAGACAACTCTAATTCATATGGTTAGTGTGCTAACAATGTTTACATCATGTTAGCACATAGTACTTATCAGCAAAATTGAACTGTACACTCCTTTGAGTTGAATGCATTACTTTCTGTTCAATGCATTTTGTGATAAGTTTCTGTACATAACTACTCAGACTGATGTGGAACTGTATAGATATTGCATGTAGAGTGCTAGGTGGCATGGAATACTCCAATTCAAGTTGAATTCAGTAACCTAGCTGGTACCATTTACAGTGGAACAGCCATTGACTTGGTTTAATTCTGCAAAGACTAAAGTTCCAATGTGTAGAGAAGGTAACGTTACTGAAAGTAACTTCTGGAGCATAGGTAGCACACTCATAAAATTGGTTGCAGACAACTCTAAATCATATGGTTAGTGTGCTACCAAAGTTTACATCATGTTAGCAGATAGTAGTTCTCAGCAAAATTGAACTGTACACTCCTTTCAGTTGAATGCATTACATTCTGTTCAATGCATTTTGTGATAAGTTTCTGTACATAACTACTCAGACTGATGTGGAACTGTATAGATATTGCATGTAGAGTGCTAGGTGGCATGGAATACTCCAATTCAAGTTGAATTCAGTAACCTAGCTGGTACCATTTACAGTGGAACAGCCATTGACGGTTTAATTCTGCAAAGACTAAAGTTCCAATGTGTAGAGAAGGTAACGTTACTGAAAGTAACTTCTGGAGCATAGGTAGCACGCTCATAAAATTGGTTGCAGACAACTCTAAATCATATGGTTAGTGTGCTACCAAAGTTTACATCATGTTAGCAGATAGTAGTTCTCAGCAAAATTGAACTGTACACTCCTTTGAGTTGAATGCATTACTTTCTGTTCAATGCATTTTGTGATAAGTTTCTGTACATAACTACTCAGACTGATGTGGAACTGTATAGATATTGCATGTAGAGTGCTAGGTGGCATGGAATACTCCAATGCAAGTTGAATTCAGTAACCTACCTGGTACCATTTACAGTGGAACAGCCATTGACTTGGTTTAATTCTGTAAAGTCTAAAGTTCCAATGAGTAGAGAAGGTAATGCTACTGAAAGTAACTTCAGTAGCATAGGTAGCACACTCAAAAAATTGGTTGCAGACAACTCTAAATCATATGGTTAGTGTGCTAACAATGTTTACATCAAATTAGCACATAGTACTTATCAGCAAAATTGAACTGTACATTCCTTTGAGTTGAATGCATTACTTTCTGTTCAATGCATTTTGTGATAAGTTTCTGTACATAACTACTCAGACTGATGTGGAACTGTATAGATATTGCATGTAGAGTGCTAGGTGGCATGGAATACTCCAATGCAAGTTGAATTCAGTAACCTAGCTGGTACCATTTACAGTGGAACAGCCATTGACTTGGTTTAATTCTGTAAAGTCTAAAGTTCCAATGAGTAGAGAAGGTAATGCTACTGAAAGTAACTTCAGTAGCACAGGTAGCACACTCAAAAAATTGGTTGCAGACAACTCTAAATCATATGGTTAGTGTGCTAACAATGTTTACATCATGTTAGCACATAGTACTTATCAGCAAAATTGAACTGTACACTCCTTTGAGTTGAATGCATTACTTTCTGTTCAATGTATTTTGTGATAAGTTTCTGTACATAACTACTCAGACTGATGTGGAACTGTATAGATATTGCATGTAGAGTGCTAGGTGGCATGGAATACTCCAATGCAAGTTGAATTCAGTAACCTACCTGGTACCATTTACAGTGGAACAGCCATTGACTTGGTTTAATTCTGCAAAGACTAAAGTTCCAATGTGTAGAGAAGGTAACGTTACTGAAAGTAACTTCTGGAGCATAGGTAGCACACTGAAAATATTGGTTGCAGACAACTCTAAATCATATGGTTAGTGTGCTAACAATGTTTACATCATGTTAGCACATAGTACTTATCAGCAAAATTCAACTGTACACTCCTTTGAGTTGAATGCATTACTTTCTGTTCAATGTATTTTGTGATAAGTTTCTGTACATAACTACTCAGACTGATGTGGAACTGTATAGATATTGCATGTAGAGTGCCAGGTGGCATGGAATACTCCAATACAAGCTGAATTCAGTAACCTACCTGGTACCATTTACAGTGGAACAGCCATTGACTTGTTTTAATTCTGAAAAGACTAAAGTTCCAATGTGTAGAGAAGGTAACGTTACTGAAAGTAACTTCTGGAGTATAGGTAGCACACTCATAAAATTGGTTGCAGACAACTCTAAATCATATGGTTAGTGTGCTAACAATCTTTACATCATGTTAGCACATAGTAGTTCTCAGCAAAATTGAACTGTACACTCCTTTGAGTTGAATGCATTACTTTCTATTCAATGCATTTTGTGATCAGTTTCTGTACATAACTACTCAGACTGATGTGGAACTATATAGATATTGCATGTAGAGTGCTAGGTGCCATGGAATACTCCAATGCAAGCTGAATTCAGTAACCTACCTGGTACCATTTACAGTGGAACAGCCATTGACTTGGTTTAATTCTGTAAAGGCAATTGTTCCAATGAGTAGTGAAGGTAATGCTACTGAAAGTAACTTCAGTGGCATAGGTAGCACACTCAAAAAATTGGTTGCAGACAACTCTAAATCATATGGTTAGTGTGCTAACAATGTTTACATCATGTTAGCACATAGTACTTATCAGCAAAATTGCACTGTACACTCCTTTGAGTTGAATGCATTACTTTCTATTCAATGCATTTTGTGATATGTTTCTGTACATAACTACTCAGACTGATGTGGACACTGTATAGATATTGCATGTAGAGTGCTAGGTGCCATGGAATTCTCCAATGCAAGTTGAATTCAGTAACCTACCTGGTACCATTTACAGTGGAACAGCCATTGACTTGGTTTAATTCTGTAAAGGCTAAAGTTCCAAGGAGTAGTGAAGGTAATGTTACTGAAAGTAACTTCAGTAGCATAGGTAGCACACTCAAAAAATTGGTTGCAGACAACTCTAAATCATATGGTTAGTGTGCTAACAATGTTTACATCATGTTAGCACATAGTACTTATCAGCAAAATTGAACTGTACACTCCTTTGAGTTGAATGCATTACTTTCTGTTCAATGCATTTTGTGATACGTTTCTGTACATAACTACTCAGACTGATGTGGAACTGTATAGATATTGCATGTAGAGTGCTAGGTGGCATGGAATACTCCAATGCAAGTTGAATTCAGTAACCTACCTGGTACCATTTACAGTGGAACAGCCATTGACTTGGTTTAATTCTGCAAAGACTAAAGTTCCAATGTGTAGAGAAGGTAACGTTACTGAAAGTAACTTCTGGAGCATAGGTAGCACACTCATAAAATTGGTTGCAGACAACTCTAAATCATATGGTTAGTGTGCTACCAAAGTTTACATCATGTTAGCAGATAGTAGTTCTCAGCAAAATTGAACTGTACACTCCTTTGAGTTGAATGCATTACTTTCTGTTCAATGCATTTTGTGATAAGTTTCTGTACATAACTACTCAGACTGATGTGGAACTGTATAGATATTGCATGTAGAGTGCTAGGTGGCATGGAATACTCCAATGCAAGTTGAATTCAGTAACCTACCTGGTACCATTTACAGTGGAACAGCCATTGACTTGGTTTAATTCTGCAAAGACTAAAGTTCCAATGTGTAGAGAAGGTAACGTTACTGAAAGTAACTTCTGGAGCATAGGTAGCACACTCATAAAATTGGTTGCAGACAACTCTAAATCATATGGTTAGTGTGCTACCAAAGTTTACATCATGTTAGCAGATAGTAGTTCTCAGCAAAATTGAACTGTACACTCCTTTGAGTTGAATGCATTACATTCTGTTCAATGCATTTTGTGATAAGTTTCTGTACATAACTACTCAGACTGATGTGGAACTGTATAGATATTGCATGTAGAGTGCTAGGTGGCATGGAATACTCCAATGCAAGTTGAATTCAGTAACCTACCTGGTACCATTTACAGTGGAACAGCCATTGACTTGGTTTAATTCTAGAAAGACTAAAGTTCCAATGTGTAGAGAAGGTAACGTTACTGAAAGTAACTTCTGGAGCATAGGTAGCACACTCAAAAAATTGGTTGCAGACAACTCTAATTCATATGGTTAGTGTGCTAACAATGTTTACATCATGTTAGCACATAGTACTTATCAGCAAAATTGAACTGTACACTCCTTTGAGTTGAATGCATTACATTCTGTTCAATGCATTTTGTGATAAGTTTCTGTACATAACTACTCAGACTGATGTGGAACTGTATAGATATTGCATGTAGAGTGCTAGGTGGCATGGAATACTCCAATTCAAGTTGAATTCAGTAACCTAGCTGGTACCATTTACAGTGGAACAGCCATTGACTTGGTTTAATTCTGCAAAGACTAAAGTTCCAATGTGTAGAGAAGGTAACGTTACTGAAAGTAACTTCTGGAGCATAGGTAGCACGCTCATAAAATTGGTTGCAGACAACTCTAAATCATATGGTTAGTGTGCTACCAAAGTTTACATCATGTTAGCAGATAGTAGTTCTCAGCAAAATTGAACTGTACACTCCTTTGAGTTGAATACATTACTTTCTGTTCAATGCATTTTGTGATGAGTTTCTGTACATAACTACTCAGACTGATGTGGAACTGTATAGATATTGCATGTAGAGTGCTAGGTGGCATGGAATACTCCAATGCAAGTTGAATTCAGTAACCTACCTGGTCCCATTTACAGTGGAACAGCCATTGACTTGGTTTAATTCTGCAAAGGCAATTGTTCCAATGAGTAGTGAAGGTAATGCTACTGAAAGTAACTTCAGTGGCATAGGTAGCACACTCAAAAAATTGGTTGCAGACAACTCTAAATCATATGGTTAGTGTGCTAACAATGTTTACATCATGTTAGCACATAGTACTTATCAGCAAAATTGAACTGTACACTCCTTTGAGTTGAATGCATTACTTTCTATTCAATGCATTTTGTGATATGTTTCTGTACATAACTACTCAGACTGATGTGGACACTGTATAGATATTGCATGTAGAGTGCTAGGTGCCATGGAATACTCCAATGCAAGTTGAATTCAGTAACCTACCTGGTACCATTTACAGTGGAACAGCCATTGACTTGGTTTAATTCTGTAAAGGCTAAAGTTCCAAGGAGTAGTGAAGGTAATGTTACTGAAAGTAACTTCAGTAGCATAGGTAGCACACTCAAAAAATTGGTTGCAGACAACTCTAAATCATATGGTTAGTGTGCTAACAATGTTTACATCATGTTAGCACATAGTACTTATCAGCAAAATTGAACTGTACACTCCTTTGAGTTGAATGCATTACTTTCTGTTCAATGCATTTTGTGATACGTTTCTGTACATAACTACTCAGACTGATGTGGAACTGTATAGATATTGCATGTAGAGTGCTAGGTGGCATGGAATACTCCAATGCAAGTTGAATTCAGTAACCTACCTGGTACCATTTACAGTGGAACAGCCATTGACTTGGTTTAATTCTGCAAAGACTAAAGTTCCAATGTGTAGAGAAGGTAACGTTACTGAAAGTAACTTCTGGAGCATAGGTAGCACACTCATAAAATTGGTTGCAGACAACTCTAAATCATATGGTTAGTGTGCTACCAAAGTTTACATCATGTTAGCAGATAGTAGTTCTCAGCAAAATTGAACTGTACACTCCTTTGAGTTGAATGCATTACTTTCTGTTCAATGCATTTTGTGATAAGTTTCTGTACATAACTACTCAGACTGATGTGGAACTGTATAGATATTGCATGTAGAGTGCTAGGTGGCATGGAATACTCCAATGCAAGTTGAATTCAGTAACCTACCTGGTACCATTTACAGTGGAACAGCCATTGACTTGGTTTAATTCTGCAAAGACTAAAGTTCCAATGTGTAGAGAAGGTAACGTTACTGAAAGTAACTTCTGGAGCATAGGTAGCACACTCATAAAATTGGTTGCAGACAACTCTAAATCATATGGTTAGTGTGCTACCAAAGTTTACATCATGTTAGCAGATAGTAGTTCTCAGCAAAATTGAACTGTACACTCCTTTGAGTTGAATGCATTACATTCTGTTCAATGCATTTTGTGATAAGTTTCTGTACATAACTACTCAGACTGATGTGGAACTGTATAGATATTGCATGTAGAGTGCTAGGTGGCATGGAATACTCCAATGCAAGTTGAATTCAGTAACCTACCTGGTACCATTTACAGTGGAACAGCCATTGACTTGGTTTAATTCTAGAAAGACTAAAGTTCCAATGTGTAGAGAAGGTAACGTTACTGAAAGTAACTTCTGGAGCATAGGTAGCACACTCAAAAAATTGGTTGCAGACAACTCTAATTCATATGGTTAGTGTGCTAACAATGTTTACATCATGTTAGCACATAGTACTTATCAGCAAAATTGAACTGTACACTCCTTTGAGTTGAATGCATTACTTTCTGTTCAATGCATTTTGTGATAAGTTTCTGTACATAACTACTCAGACTGATGTGGAACTGTATAGATATTGCATGTAGAGTGCTAGGTGGCATGGAATACTCCAATTCAAGTTGAATTCAGTAACCTAGCTGGTACCATTTACAGTGGAACAGCCATTGACTTGGTTTAATTCTGCAAAGACTAAAGTTCCAATGTGTAGAGAAGGTAACGTTACTGAAAGTAACTTCTGGAGCATAGGTAGCACACTCATAAAATTGGTTGCAGACAACTCTAAATCATATGGTTAGTGTGCTACCAAAGTTTACATCATGTTAGCAGATAGTAGTTCTCAGCAAAATTGAACTGTACACTCCTTTGAGTTGAATGCATTACATTCTGTTCAATGCATTTTGTGATAAGTTTCTGTACATAACTACTCAGACTGATGTGGAACTGTATAGATATTGCATGTAGAGTGCTAGGTGGCATGGAATACTCCAATTCAAGTTGAATTCAGTAACCTAGCTGGTACCATTTACAGTGGAACAGCCATTGACGGTTTAATTCTGCAAAGACTAAAGTTCCAATGTGTAGAGAAGGTAACGTTACTGAAAGTAACTTCTGGAGCATAGGTAGCACGCTCATAAAATTGGTTGCAGACAACTCTAAATCATATGGTTAGTGTGCTACCAAAGTTTACATCATGTTAGCAGATAGTAGTTCTCAGCAAAATTGAACTGTACACTCCTTTGAGTTGAATGCATTACTTTCTGTTCAATGCATTTTGTGATAAGTTTCTGTACATAACTACTCAGACTGATGTGGAACTGTATAGATATTGCATGTAGAGTGCTAGGTGGCATGGAATACTCCAATGCAAGTTGAATTCAGTAACCTACCTGGTACCATTTACAGTGGAACAGCCATTGACTTGGTTTAATTCTGTAAAGTCTAAAGTTCCAATGAGTAGAGAAGGTAATGCTACTGAAAGTAACTTCAGTAGCATAGGTAGCACACTCAAAAAATTGGTTGCAGACAACTCTAAATCATATGGTTAGTGTGCTAACAATGTTTACATCAAATTAGCACATAGTACTTATCAGCAAAATTGAACTGTACATTCCTTTGAGTTGAATGCATTACTTTCTGTTCAATGCATTTTGTGATAAGTTTCTGTACATAACTACTCAGACTGATGTGGAACTGTATAGATATTGCATGTAGAGTGCTAGGTGGCATGGAATACTCGAATGCAAGTTGAATTCAGTAACCTAGCTGGTACCATTTACAGTGGAACAGCCATTGACTTGGTTTAATTCTGTAAAGTCTAAAGTTCCAATGAGTAGAGAAGGTAATGCTACTGAAAGTAACTTCAGTAGCATAGGTAGCACACTCAAAAAATTGGTTGCAGACAACTCTAAATCATATGGTTAGTGTGCTAACAATGTTTACATCATGTTAGCACATAGTACTTATCAGCAAAATTGAACTGTACACTCCTTTGAGTTGAATGCATTACTTTCTGTTCAATGTATTTTGTGATAAGTTTCTGTACATAACTACTCAGACTGATGTGGAACTGTATAGATATTGCATGTAGAGTGCTAGGTGGCATGGAATACTCCAATGCAAGTTGAATTCAGTAACCTACCTGGTACCATTTACAGTGGAACAGCCATTGACTTGGTTTAATTCTGCAAAGACTAAAGTTCCAATGTGTAGAGAAGGTAACGTTACTGAAAGTAACTTCTGGAGCATAGGTAGCACACTGAAAATATTGGTTGCAGACAACTCTAAATCATATGGTTAGTGTGCTAACAATGTTTACATCATGTTAGCACATAGTACTTATCAGCAAAATTCAACTGTACACTCCTTTGAGTTGAATGCATTACTTTCTGTTCAATGTATTTTGTGATAAGTTTCTGTACATAACTACTCAGACTGATGTGGAACTGTATAGATATTGCATGTAGAGTGCTAGGTGGCATGGAATACTCCAATGCAAGTTGAATTCAGTAACCTACCTGGTACCATTTACAGTGGAACAGCCATTGACTTGGTTTAATTCTGCAAAGACTAAAGTTCCAATGTGTAGAGAAGGTAACGTTACTGAAAGTAACTTCTGGAGCATAGGTAGCACACTGAAAATATTGGTTGCAGACAACTCTAAATCATATGGTTAGTGTGCTAACAATGTTTACATCATGTTAGCACATAGTACTTATCAGCAAAATTCAACTGTACACTCCTTTGAGTTGAATGCATTACTTTCTGTTCAATGCATTTTGTGGTAAGTTTCTGTACATAACTACTCAGACTGATGTGGAACTGTATAGATATTGCATGTAGAGTGCTAGGTGGCATGGAATACTCCAATGCAAGTTGAATTCAGTAACCTACCTGGTACCATTTACAGTGGAACAGCCATTGACTTGGTTTAATTCTGCAAAGACTAAAGTTCCAATGTGTAGAGAAGGTAACGTTACTGAAAGTAACATCTGGAGCATAGGTAGCACACTCAAAAAATTGGTAGCAGACAACTCTAAATCATATGGTTAGTGTGCTAACAATGTTTACATCATGTTAGCACATAGTACTTATCAGCAAAATTGAACTGTACACTCCTTTGAGTTGAATGCATTACTTTCTGTTCAATGCATTTTGTGATAAGTTTCTGTACATAACTACTCAGACTGATGTGGAACTGTATAGATATTGCATGTAGAGTGCTAGGTGGCATGGAATACTCCAATGCAAGTTGAATTCAGTAACCTAGCTGGTACCATTTACAGTGGAACAGCCATTGACTTGGTTTAATTCTGTAAAGTCTAAAGTTCCAATGAGTAGAGAAGGTAATGCTACTGAAAGTAACTTCAGTAGCATAGGTAGCACACTCAAAAAATTGGTTGCAGACAACTCTAAATCATATGGTTAGTGTGCTAACAATGTTTACATCAAATTAGCACATAGTACTTATCAGCAAAATTGAACTGTACATTCCTTTGAGTTGAATGCATTACTTTCTGTTCAATGCATTTTGTGATAATTTTCTGTACATAACTACTCAGACTGATGTGGAACTGTATAGATATTGCATGTAGAGTGCTAGGTGGCATGGAATACTCCAATGCAAGTTGGATTCAGTAACCTACCTGGTACCATTTACAGTGGAACAGCCATTGACTTGGTTTAATTCTGCAAAGACTAAAGTTCCAATGTGTAGAGAAGGTAACGTTACTGAAAGTAACATCTGGAGCATAGGTAGCACACTCAAAAAATTGGTAGCAGACAACTCTAAATCATATGGTTAGTGTGCTAACAATGTTTACATCATGTTAGCACATAGTACTTATCAGCAAAATTGAACAGTACACTCCTTTGAGTTGAATGCATTACTTTCTGTTCAATGCATTTTGTGATAGGTTTCTGTACATAACTACTCAGACTGATGTGGAACTGTATAGATATTGCATGTAGAGTGCTAGGTGGCATGGAATACTCCAATGCAAGTTGAATTCAGTAACCTAGCTGGTACCATTTACAGTGGAACAGCCATTGACTTGGTTTAATTCTGTAAAGTCTAAAGTTCCAATGAGTAGAGAAGGTAATGCTACTGAAAGTAACTTCAGTAGCATAGGTAGCACACTCAAAAAATTGGTTGCAGACAACTCTAAATCATATGGTTAGTGTGCTAACAATGTTTACATCATGTTAGCACATAGTACTTATCAGCAAAATTGAACTGTACACTCCTTTGAGTTGAATGCATTACTTTCTGTTCAATGTATTTTGTGATAAGTTTCTGTACATAACTACTCAGACTGATGTGGAACTGTATAGATATTGCATGTAGAGTGCTAGGTGGCATGGAATACTCCAATGCAAGTTGAATTCAGTAACCTACCTGGTACCATTTACAGTGGAACAGCCATTGACTTGGTTTAATTCTGCAAAGACTAAAGTTCCAATGTGTAGAGAAGGTAACGTTACTGAAAGTAACTTCTGGAGCATAGGTAGCACACTGAAAATATTGGTTGCAGACAACTCTAAATCATATGGTTAGTGTGCTAACAATGTTTACATCATGTTAGCACATAGTACTTATCAGCAAAATTCAACTGTACACTCCTTTGAGTTGAATGCATTACTTTCTGTTCAATGCATTTTGTGGTAAGTTTCTGTACATAACTACTCAGACTGATGTGGAACTGTATAGATATTGCATGTAGAGTGCTAGGTGGCATGGAATACTCCAATGCAAGTTGAATTCAGTAACCTACCTGGTACCATTTACAGTGGAACAGCCATTGACTTGGTTTAATTCTGCAAAGACTAAAGTTCCAATGTGTAGAGAAGGTAACGTTACTGAAAGTAACATCTGTAACATAGGTAGCACACTCAAAAAATTGGTAGCAGACAACTCTAAATCATATGGTTAGTGTGCTAACAATGTTTACATCATGTTAGCACATAGTACTTATCAGCAAAATTGAACTGTACACTCCTTTGAGTTGAATGCATTACTTTCTGTTCAATGCATTTTGTGATAAGTTTCTGTACATAACTACTCAGACTGATGTGGAACTGTATAGATATTGCATGTAGAGTGCTAGGTGGCATGGAATACTCCAATGCAAGTTGAATTCAGTAACCTAGCTGGTACCATTTACAGTGGAACAGCCATTGACTTGGTTTAATTCTGTAAAGTCTAAAGTTCCAATGAGTAGAGAAGGTAATGCTACTGAAAGTAACTTCAGTAGCATAGGTAGCACACTCAAAAAATTGGTTGCAGACAACTCTAAATCATATGGTTAGTGTGCTAACAATCTTTACATCATGTTAGCCCATAGTTGTTCTCAGCAAAATTGAACTGTACACTCCTTTGTGTTGAATGCATTACTTTCTATTCAATGCATTTTCTGATAAGTTTCTGTACATAACTACTCAGACTGATGTGGAACAGTATAGATATTGCATGTAGAGTGCTAGGTGCCATGGAATACTCCAATACAAGCTGAATTCAGTAACCTACCTGGTACCATTTACAGTGGAACAGCCATTGACTTGTTTTAATTCTGAAAAGACTAAAGTTCCAATGTGTAGAGAAGGTAACGTTACTGAAAGTAACCTCAGGAGCATAGGTAGCACACTCATAAAATTGGTTGCAGACAACTCTAAATCATATGGTTACTGTGCTAACAATGTTTACATCATGTTAGCACATAGTAGTTCTCAGCAAAATTGAACTGTACACTCCTTTGTGTTGAATGCATTACTTTCTATTCAATGCATTTTCGGATATGTTTCTGTACATAACTACTCAGACTGATGTGGAACTGTATAGATATTGCATGTAGAGTGCTAGGTGCCATGGAATACTCCAATGCAAGCTGAATTCAGTAACCTACCTGGTACCATTTACAGTGGAACAGCCATTGACTTCGTTTAATTCTAGACAGACTAAAGTTCCAATGTGTAGAGTGTAACGTTACTGAAAGTAACTTCTGGAGCATAGGTAGCACACTCATAAAATTGGTTGCAGACAACTCTAAATCATATGGTTAGTGTGCTAACAATCTTTACATCATGTTAGCACATAGTAGTTCTCAGCAAAATTGAACTGTACACTCCTTTGAGTTGAATGCATTACTTTCTATTCAATAGATTTTGTGATATGTTTCTGTACATAACTACAAAACTACTCAGACTGATGTGGACACTGTATAGATGTTGCATGTAGAGTACTAGGTGGCATGGAATACTCCAATGCAAGTTGAATTCAGTAACCTACCTGGTACCATTTACAGTGGAACAGCCATTGACTTGGTTTAATTCTAGAAGGACTGAAGTTCCAATGTGTAGAGAAGGTAACGTTACTGAAAGTAACTTCTGGAGCATAGGTAGCACACTCATAAAATTGTTTGCAGACAACTCTAAATCATATGGTTAGTGTGCTAACAATGTTTACATCATGTTAGCACCTAGTAGTTATCAGCAAAATTGAACTGTACACTCCTTTGAGTTGAATGCGTTACTTTCTATTCAATGCATTCTGTGATATGTTTCTGTACATAACTACTCAGACTGATGTGGACACTGTATAGATATTGCATGTAGAGTGCTAGGTGCCATGGAATACTCCAATGCAAGCTGAATTCAGTAACCTACCTGGTACCATTTACAGTGGAACAGCCATTGACTTGTTTTAATTCTGCAAAGACTAAAGTTCCAATTTGTAGAGAAGGTAAGGTTACTGAAAGTAGCTTCTGGAGTATAGGTAGCACACTCATAAAATTGGTTGCAGACAACACTAAATCATATGGTTAGTGTGCTAACAATCTTTACATCATGTTAGCCCATAGTTGTTCTCAGCAAAATTGAACTGTACACTCCTTTGTGTTGAATGCATTACTTTCTATTCAATGCATTTTCTGATAAGTTTCTGTACATAACTACTCAGACTGATGTGGAACTGTATAGATATTGCATGTAGAGTGCTAGGTGCCATGGAATACTCCAATACAAGCTGAATTCAGTAACCTACCTGGTACCATTTACAGTGGAACAGCCATTGACTTGTTTTAATTCTGAAAAGACTAAAGTTCCAATGTGTAGAGAAGGTAACGTTACTGAAAGTAACTTCTGGAGTATAGGTAGCACACTCATAAAATTGGTTACAGACAACTCTAAATCATATGGTTAGTGTGCTAACAATGTTTACATCATGTTAGCACATAGTACTTATCAGCAAAATTGAACTGTACACTCCTTTGAGTTGAATGCATTACTTTCTGTTCAATGTATTTTGTGATAAGTTTCTGTACATAACTACTCAGACTGATGTGGAACTGTATAGATATTGCATGTAGAGTGCTAGGTGGCATGGAATACTCCAATGCAAGTTGAATTCAGTAACCTACCTGGTACCATTTACAGTGGAACAGCCATTGACTTGGTTTAATTCTGCAAAGACTAAAGTTCCAATGTGTAGAGAAGGTAACGTTACTGAAAGTAACTTCTGGAGCATAGGTAGCACACTGAAAATATTGGTTGCAGACAACTCTAAATCATATGGTTAGTGTGCTAACAATGTTTACATCATGTTAGCACATAGTACTTATCAGCAAAATTGAACTGTACACTCCTTTGAGTTGAATGCATTACTTTCTGTTCAATGCATTTTGTGATAAGTTTCTGTACATAACTACTCAGACTGATGTGGAACTGTATAGATATTGCATGTAGAGTGCTAGGTGGCATGGAATACTCCAATGCAAGTTGAATTCAGTAACCTAGCTGGTACCATTTACAGTGGAACAGCCATTGACTTGGTTTAATTCTGTAAAGTCTAAAGTTCCAATGAGTAGAGAAGGTAATGCTACTGAAAGTAACTTCAGTAGCATAGGTAGCACACTCAAAAAATTGGTTGCAGACAACTCTAAATCATATGGTTAGTGTGCTAACAATCTTTACATCATGTTAGCCCATAGTTGTTCTCAGCAAAATTGAACTGTACACTCCTTTGTGTTGAATGCATTACTTTCTATTCAATGCATTTTCTGATAAGTTTCTGTACATAACTACTCAGACTGATGTGGAACAGTATAGATATTGCATGTAGAGTGCTAGGTGCCATGGAATACTCCAATACAAGCTGAATTCAGTAACCTACCTGGTACCATTTACAGTGGAACAGCCATTGACTTGTTTTAATTCTGAAAAGACTAAAGTTCCAATGTGTAGAGAAGGTAACGTTACTGAAAGTAACCTCAGGAGCATAGGTAGCACACTCATAAAATTGGTTGCAGACAACTCTAAATCATATGGTTACTGTGCTAACAATGTTTACATCATGTTAGCACATAGTAGTTCTCAGCAAAATTGAACTGTACACTCCTTTGTGTTGAATGCATTACTTTCTATTCAATGCATTTTCGGATATGTTTCTGTACATAACTACTCAGACTGATGTGGAACTGTATAGATATTGCATGTAGAGTGCTAGGTGCCATGGAATACTCCAATGCAAGCTGAATTCAGTAACCTACCTGGTACCATTTACAGTGGAACAGCCATTGACTTCGTTTAATTCTAGACAGACTAAAGTTCCAATGTGTAGAGTGTAACGTTACTGAAAGTAACTTCTGGAGCATAGGTAGCACACTCATAAAATTGGTTGCAGACAACTCTAAATCATATGGTTAGTGTGCTAACAATCTTTACATCATGTTAGCACATAGTAGTTCTCAGCAAAATTGAACTGTACACTCCTTTGAGTTGAATGCATTACTTTCTATTCAATAGATTTTGTGATATGTTTCTGTACATAACTACAAAACTACTCAGACTGATGTGGACACTGTATAGATGTTGCATGTAGAGTACTAGGTGGCATGGAATACTCCAATGCAAGTTGAATTCAGTAACCTACCTGGTACCATTTACAGTGGAACAGCCATTGACTTGGTTTAATTCTAGAAGGACTGAAGTTCCAATGTGTAGAGAAGGTAACGTTACTGAAAGTAACTTCTGGAGCATAGGTAGCACACTCATAAAATTGTTTGCAGACAACTCTAAATCATATGGTTAGTGTGCTAACAATGTTTACATCATGTTAGCACCTAGTAGTTATCAGCAAAATTGAACTGTACACTCCTTTGAGTTGAATGCGTTACTTTCTATTCAATGCATTCTGTGATATGTTTCTGTACATAACTACTCAGACTGATGTGGACACTGTATAGATATTGCATGTAGAGTGCTAGGTGCCATGGAATACTCCAATGCAAGCTGAATTCAGTAACCTACCTGGTACCATTTACAGTGGAACAGCCATTGACTTGTTTTAATTCTGCAAAGACTAAAGTTCCAATTTGTAGAGAAGGTAAGGTTACTGAAAGTAGCTTCTGGAGTATAGGTAGCACACTCATAAAATTGGTTGCAGACAACACTAAATCATATGGTTAGTGTGCTAACAATCTTTACATCATGTTAGCCCATAGTTGTTCTCAGCAAAATTGAACTGTACACTCCTTTGTGTTGAATGCATTACTTTCTATTCAATGCATTTTCTGATAAGTTTCTGTACATAACTACTCAGACTGATGTGGAACTGTATAGATATTGCATGTAGAGTGCTAGGTGCCATGGAATACTCCAATACAAGCTGAATTCAGTAACCTACCTGGTACCATTTACAGTGGAACAGCCATTGACTTGTTTTAATTCTGAAAAGACTAAAGTTCCAATGTGTAGAGAAGGTAACGTTACTGAAAGTAACTTCTGGAGTATAGGTAGCACACTCATAAAATTGGTTACAGACAACTCTAAATCATATGGTTAGTGTGCTAACAATGTTTACATCATGTTAGCACATAGTACTTATCAGCAAAATTGAACTGTACACTCCTTTGAGTTGAATGCATTACTTTCTGTTCAATGTATTTTGTGATAAGTTTCTGTACATAACTACTCAGACTGATGTGGAACTGTATAGATATTGCATGTAGAGTGCTAGGTGGCATGGAATACTCCAATGCAAGTTGAATTCAGTAACCTACCTGGTACCATTTACAGTGGAACAGCCATTGACTTGGTTTAATTCTGCAAAGACTAAAGTTCCAATGTGTAGAGAAGGTAACGTTACTGAAAGTAACTTCTGGAGCATAGGTAGCACACTGAAAATATTGGTTGCAGACAACTCTAAATCATATGGTTAGTGTGCTAACAATGTTTACATCATGTTAGCACATAGTACTTATCAGCAAAATTGAACTGTACACTCCTTTGAGTTGAATGCATTACTTTCTGTTCAATGCATTTTGTGATAAGTTTCTGTACATAACTACTCAGACTGATGTGGAACTGTATAGATATTGCATGTAGAGTGCTAGGTGGCATGGAATACTCCAATGCAAGTTGAATTCAGTAACCTAGCTGGTACCATTTACAGTGGAACAGCCATTGACTTGGTTTAATTCTGTAAAGTCTAAAGTTCCAATGAGTAGAGAAGGTAATGCTACTGAAAGTAACTTCAGTAGCATAGGTAGCACACTCAAAAAATTGGTTGCAGACAACTCTAAATCATATGGTTAGTGTGCTAACAATCTTTACATCATGTTAGCCCATAGTTGTTCTCAGCAAAATTGAACTGTACACTCCTTTGTGTTGAATGCATTACTTTCTATTCAATGCATTTTCTGATAAGTTTCTGTACATAACTACTCAGACTGATGTGGAACAGTATAGATATTGCATGTAGAGTGCTAGGTGCCATGGAATACTCCAATACAAGCTGAATTCAGTAACCTACCTGGTACCATTTACAGTGGAACAGCCATTGACTTGTTTTAATTCTGAAAAGACTAAAGTTCCAATGTGTAGAGAAGGTAACGTTACTGAAAGTAACCTCAGGAGCATAGGTAGCACACTCATAAAATTGGTTGCAGACAACTCTAAATCATATGGTTACTGTGCTAACAATGTTTACATCATGTTAGCACATAGTAGTTCTCAGCAAAATTGAACTGTACACTCCTTTGTGTTGAATGCATTACTTTCTATTCAATGCATTTTCGGATATGTTTCTGTACATAACTACTCAGACTGATGTGGAACTGTATAGATATTGCATGTAGAGTGCTAGGTGCCATGGAATACTCCAATGCAAGCTGAATTCAGTAACCTACCTGGTACCATTTACAGTGGAACAGCCATTGACTTCGTTTAATTCTAGACAGACTAAAGTTCCAATGTGTAGAGAATGTAACGTTACTGAAAGTAACTTCTGGAGCATAGGTAGCACACTCATAAAATTGGTTGCAGACAACTCTAAATCATATGGTTAGTGTGCTAACAATCTTTACATCATGTTAGCACATAGTAGTTCTCAGCAAAATTGAACTGTACACTCCTTTGAGTTGAATGCATTACTTTCTATTCAATAGATTTTGTGATATGTTTCTGTACATAACTACAAAACTACTCAGACTGATGTGGACACTGTATAGATGTTGCATGTAGAGTACTAGGTGGCATGGAATACTCCAATGCAAGTTGAATTCAGTAACCTACCTGGTACCATTTACAGTGGAACAGCCATTGACTTGGTTTAATTCTAGAAGGACTGAAGTTCCAATGTGTAGAGAAGGTAACGTTACTGAAAGTAACTTCTGGAGCATAGGTAGCACACTCATAAAATTGTTTGCAGACAACTCTAAATCATATGGTTAGTGTGCTAACAATGTTTACATCATGTTAGCACCTAGTAGTTATCAGCAAAATTGAACTGTACACTCCTTTGAGTTGAATGCGTTACTTTCTATTCAATGCATTCTGTGATATGTTTCTGTACATAACTACTCAGACTGATGTGGACACTGTATAGATATTGCATGTAGAGTGCTAGGTGCCATGGAATACTCCAATGCAAGCTGAATTCAGTAACCTACCTGGTACCATTTACAGTGGAACAGCCATTGACTTGTTTTAATTCTGCAAAGACTAAAGTTCCAATTTGTAGAGAAGGTAAGGTTACTGAAAGTAGCTTCTGGAGTATAGGTAGCACACTCATAAAATTGGTTGCAGACAACACTAAATCATATGGTTAGTGTGCTAACAATCTTTACATCATGTTAGCCCATAGTTGTTCTCAGCAAAATTGAACTGTACACTCCTTTGTGTTGAATGCATTACTTTCTATTCAATGCATTTTCTGATAAGTTTCTGTACATAACTACTCAGACTGATGTGGAACTGTATAGATATTGCATGTAGAGTGCTAGGTGCCATGGAATACTCCAATACAAGCTGAATTCAGTAACCTACCTGGTACCATTTACAGTGGAACAGCCATTGACTTGTTTTAATTCTGAAAAGACTAAAGTTCCAATGTGTAGAGAAGGTAACGTTACTGAAAGTAACTTCTGGAGTATAGGTAGCACACTCATAAAATTGGTTACAGACAACTCTAAATCATATGGTTAGTGTGCTAACAATGTTTACATCATGTTAGCACATAGTAGTTCTCAGCAAAATTGAACTGTACACTCCTTTGAGTTGAATGCATTACTTTCTATTCAATGCATTTTGTGATCAGTTGCTGTACATAACTACTCAGACTGATGTGGAACTATATAGATATTGCATGTAGAGTGCTAGGTGCCATGGAATACTCCAATGCAAGCTGAATTCAGTAACCTACCTGGTACCATTTACAGTGGAACAGCCATTGACTTGGTTTAATTCTGCAAAGACTAAAGTTCCACTGTGTAGAGGAGGTAACGTTACTGAAAGTAACTTCTGGAGCATAGGTAGCACACTCATAAAATTGTTTGCAGACAACTCTAAATCATATGGTTAGTGTGCTAACAATGTTTACATCATGTTAGCACCTAGTAGTTATCAGCAAAATTGAACCGTACACTCCTTTGAGTTGAATGCGTTACTTTCTATTCAATGCATTTTGTGATATGTTTCTGTACATAGCTACTCAGACTGATGTGGACACTGTATAGATATTGCATGTAGAGTGCTAGGTGCCATGGAATACTCCAATGCAAGCTGAATTCAGTAACCTACCTGGTACCATTTACAGTGGAACAGCCATTGACTTGTTTTAATTCTGCAAAGACTAAAGTTCCAATGTGTAGAGAAGGTAACGTTACTGAAAGTAACTTCTGGAGTATAGGTAGCACACTCATAAAATTGGTTGCAGACAACACTAAATCATATGGTTAGTGTGCTAACAATCTTTACATCATGTTAGCACATAGTTGTTCTCAGCAAAATTGAACTGTACACTCCTTTGTGTTGAATGCATTACTTTCTATT